>NW_027496266.1:0-214831 GCF_021521415.1 Bidens hawaiensis | reverse complement strand
ACGTTTCAAAAATGAGTTTGGTCACACACGACTCGAAAATAGTTGTTGACTGATAATTTAATTAAGGTTGTGAATTTAGAGATTGGTTTAGACGCCCCGATTGGCCGCGGGACCTGTTTCCGTCTTTAGTGCACCGGAAACTGTTTTATCGGATAAAATTACTCAAATCATCCGAATCATTTTCGGATGATTTATTTCTACTTGTTTAACTCAATTATATGAAAATAGTTCATTTTTAGGGTTTTTATACACCGGTCAGTTCGTTTAGGCGAACTTTACCGGTTTACCGCGTTTTAAACTTTAAAAGTTTGATAATTAGCACAAATAATTATCCGTTTAATCTCGGATCTTGAAATTTTGCACAAATCACTTTTTGACAGTGGGGAACTTTATAAAAATATTTCCAGAATTAATTTTTATATTTAAAATTTATTTATCTATTTTTAAACACCATTTAAACACTAAATACCAAACGACCTTAGAAAAATCCAAAATTTTTCCTGGATGACCCCTGCCATCCACATAGTCCCCTGTAATTTTTCCAGAACAAAAATCTTCTTTTTACATGCCATATTCACTAAAACCGAGCTAGAAAACCCTAGAACTCGTTTAACCGAAAAGCCTACTTAGACTTCTCCAACTGACTTAAAATTTTGTGTGTGACTTTTACATGATATAAAAATCTTATCTGCAATTTTCCAGAATTTTTCATGATATTTAACTATTTTTCACCATTTTTAGCCAAAACCGAGCATTAAATTCACCAAATATTCATCCTTTGCCAAAAAATTACCAAACATTCACAGAACTCATATTTTCATGTGTAGATCATCCCTGTAAAATTTCATGACCTAACTCTAAACCTACCACAATCTGTCCAAAAATCCAATACCGAATATACCTTTCGTTTTCCGCCACTACAAGCTACAAACTCGTCTTTCCGCCTTATCTACCACTACATACAGAGCCTACAACCAACATACCACAATACCAAGCAAGTTACACTCACAATCAAGCCTCTTACACTATAGTTTCGGTTATTGTTTCAAAACTAAAGTTTGAACCGTAAAAATTCGTTTTTGATTCGTTTAACTCTTTTCTTGGACCAAGATCCCTTGTATAACCCGTATACATCACTTGATCATGCAAGAATCGGTTTTCATCTTTGAAACCTCATTTTCTTGCAAATAAACTCAAGAAACGAAGATGGAAACATAAATAACTCGACCTTTTTACCTCGGTTTTCTTGCTAAAATCTCGGTTTTTAGTTCATGAAGTGGAGAGGAGAAGATAGATGTTGAATGGTTTGATGAAAAAAGAAATGGGAGGCTAGGGGAATACCCCCCAATCCGATCGGCATTCGTAAGGGAGGTGGGTGGGACCCACTTCTCCAATTCTAGTCACTCATTTGAATTCCTGAAATCCGGATAATGTTTTGGATAATCTGGTTCATTTCGTTTTTCGGTTAAATGTTTAACTTGGCTTAAAACGAGGCTAAAACGGTCGTTTTCGACTTAAAAATGAAATTTATATATAAACGATTTAAAAACTTTAAAAACTTAAATCATGACATCTATTAACTTAAAATATCATATTATTAATTATTGCGCATCTTTTTCGGCTTGATCGATCGTCTCTTGCTTGGTTTGGTATTAAAGGTTTCGTTTAACGTACCGACGTACCATTAAATCGAAAATTCTTTTATGTGCTTTAATTCACTTATCCCGAAGCTTTAATACTTCGTAAACATCACTAAATATCATATATCTCGTCTATAATTGAACCCTCGATTCGTTTGGATTTCAATAACTATCGATCGATTAATCGCATATTCATTACGATGAATTATATATTCACGTACAATCAATACAGTGAACCATGTATTCTCGTATAATTACTATGGTACTTCATGTACCCGACATTAAATAACGTAACTATTGTCTACCGGTTAGGGTATACCTGGTTTCGTCAGAATCGTTACAGCTTAGCTGAAGCCGAATATCAATCTCTTCGACTTGTGATTGCCGAACTTGCATGGTTGCCAAGACTTCTTTCGGAGTTTAATGTTCCTAACATTACTCTTGTCACACTTAAATGTGATAGTCAGGCTGCAATATACATCGTAAAGAATCCTGTCTTTCATGAGCGAACTAAGCACATTGAAATCGATTGTCATTTTGCTAGCGAGAAGTTACAAGAGGGCCTCGTGACGTTGGTGCATACGAACACGAAAGATCAGCTTGCTAACATTTTTACAAAGAGCTTACCCGTGCCTCATTGTCACGAGCTTCTATGCAAGTTTGGGTTTTCTCAACCTCCAATTTGAGGGGGGGGGGGGGTGCACGCATAACACTTATACGTTTGACTACAAACTTATACGCGGTATGTGTTATACGGCGTGTAACTTACACGCCGTATAACATATGCCCCTGTATATGCTTTCCTATATATATGATTTCCTGTTTCTTGTTTTTTGTAATTTTGATTATGAGATAATAAAAGTTTTATTCCCTGCTTCATTTCTTCTTTTATTTCTATGTTATCGTTTTCTATGATTATAAAAGCAAATAACACTTCGTATACTTCAGTTATACTTGTCAAGAAACAACCAAAATCACAAAGTATAACAAACCAATTCTGAAAGGGAAGCCACAATTAAAGTAATGAAATGAAGCTAAATGGTAAGCATGCAAGAAATTATAATGCAAAAATTAAAGTCCAACACAAATCACAAATGTCAAACCACGATTTTGGTTCCACTCTCTATCTCAACAAAACATTCAAGAGTAATCATCAATATCATCCATTTTAAAATCGTCACCGATTGCTGGGAATTACCGTCGCCAAAAGTCGGGCTTTGCGATTCAGTGAGTGGGCGGCGTCGGTGGGTTTAAAATAGAAAAGAAGCGCTAGTTGGAGAAGGTGTTTGCCATGTCGCTCCAGCGCATCGCCGCCGAAGGAAGCAGTCGTCGCCACCCTACCGTTTCTGAAATAGCGGTAACAAAATGTGGCAGGCAACATGGAGATATGCTGATGCAATCATAAGCTTGTACCCAATGCTACAGGAGAAGTACCTTTTAGCTAAAGTATCCTCTCCCGAAAACCAGAAGTTCATTTTTAAATTCCAATATAATAGGGGAGGGTAATTGGGCAATTTCATGTAAGAAGAGTAAATATGTAATTTAATTTTATGAATTAGGTAAATACATAATAAGGTCAGTAAGTAAGAGAATATATGTACAAATCTCAAATAATTTAATTGATTAATAAGGATTAATCAGATTAAAACTTATGTAATTTTTCAATATCTATCCATATTTTATATAAAAAAATATTCGATTTTGACCAAAGAGCGATAATCGACGACTAGTCGGTGATAATAACTAATGATTAATCGGCGTCTAGACACGATATTTACAACCATGAATTGCAATATTAATATATAACATTTTTACATATGATGCAATAGTCCAAAAATTGCTTATTTAGATATTTTAGGAACCGGTTTGAGGCCCATTTGCAATATTAATATATAACATTTTTACATACGATCACGACACCAGAGGTGAAAAAAAACCGGTTCGGAACCGGTTAATTGGAAACCGAACCGAACCAGTTCATTTCTCAAACCATTCTATCAAACCAATTTCCAAACCAAAACAAACCGCTGGTTCGTATAGCGGTTTGGAAATTTTTCAATAAAACCGGTGTAACCAGTTTAAAACCGGTTAACTAGTTTAAAACCGACCTGAACCGATCTGGATCAGGTTGGCTAGTTCTATGCCTAAACTGGTTTCTAAACCGAACTTATTTGACCCAAACCGGTTAGAATATGTAAAAACCAAACCGGTTCGGTTTGTTAAAAAAACCTGTTTTTTACACCTCTAGACGGCACACTTTATTATTATTAACTTTCAGTTCCAAAAATATTATATTAACAGTTAGGAACCACCGTGTCAGTTGTTTTGTGCACCTCTAGTTGCAACAGCTGAAAGATGGATTTAGATGGTTTAAGAATGTAAAGATGTGACGTGACGATGACGTGAAGGTTTAGAGACCATTTTCACCATCCTAATGGTAATCAGTCGAACCTTTTAATGATTCAAACACAAGATTGCCAAACAACTCCTTATTCAAACTAGGTTTGCCATGTCACAGTATAATTCTACATAAATAAAATGCATCAATCTATGACAATTTTTTAGTACTGCTTATCATTAAGTTCCGTACATTACTTCATGTCCTTCTCAATATGAAAAATACAGTATAACATTATATTTATCTTGGTTAATGGTAAATATCATACCCTAATGGCAAATGCCACCCCACCAACCGACCATATTTTGTATACTCGGTCCGGGTCCTATGCGGGTTTGATGCCCAAGAACCGTTTAGAAACATTTGGCCACAAACTGTGAACATTGATCACGCAATTGATTAACCTTAAATACTATCCTTAACAATTCAAAAATCAAAGCTTCATGACAATTGAGAACTGGCAGGCAATGTTCACAGCTTTGATTAACCATGTGACATCAAGATAAAGAACACAACCAGCATTGCAAAATATGATAAGCAGGCAGACAATGTACATCAATTCTACATTCTAAGAACTACAGAAAGTACGAGTCAAAGTCAACCCACATGAATCCTTGGCACAATAACAGAATTAACCTATAAATAAACTAAAATTGCAATACTCAAGAGAGTGTTGTTAAAGCTAAAAAGAACAGTCCATGATATGATAACAGTGGGGCTTATTCTTTAGTGGTCTTGTTGATGAGTGACTTGTGGATGTGAGGAATGACACCACCTCCAGCAATGGTACCTTTGATGAGAGTATCCAGTTCTTCATCACCACGAATGGCGAGTTGCAAGTGTCTTGGGGTGATCCTCTTCACTTTCAGATCTTTGCTCGCATTTCCTGCCAGCTCAAGCACCTCAGCAGTTAAGTACTCCAGAATTGCTGCTGAGTAGACTGCAGCTGTGGCACCAACTCGCCCATGGGCTGAGGTTCTTGTTTTGAGATGGCGGTGGATTCTGCCCACTGGAAACTGAATTCATAAAATGAAAAACTTAACATCAGTAGTCCATGCACACATCCAAATAGTGGTTTACAGAGCACATTACGGGCGTTTGACCCATTAATAACAAGTGGATCATTTTGAAGTGTTTTGATCCCAAACGGGTCAAAACGAATAAAAAGAAACCAAAACCGAAACAAGTCAAACAGGTCGAGTTGTCCTAAGTGTATTCAAACTACATAGAAATCTCTTATTGTATCGATTTATTTAGAATAATAACAGAATATTATTTTAGCAAACATATTTAAAACATTATTCATTCTTCTGTTAAAAATGGAATAAAAGATAAAAGAACGAAAAATAAAGAAGATCAAATTGTCATGTACAGATATACAAAGGTTAGGTAACATAAATTGAAACTCTTCAAAGGTTTCTCACAAGGCGACATATGGATATGACTTGGACAATTGTTAATTAAATAATAGAATGCATTATGCATCTCATTGTGGTTTTAACATGCAAAGTTTATTTATTTTATAAAGATTAGGACATCTGCAAGTGCTAGATTTCAAAATAAACTAAAAACACTGTCTGTGTGTAGTAACTACTAACAAACCATACAAAGATTTACAAAAGTTTATATAATAACTTAGCTACAGCAAAATAGGCTCTACCTAATGATTACATGGTGTGCATGGCATCATTTAGTAAATCACAGCAAAACCGTCATAAGATATCACACTTGTATGCAATTTTGTTCATCTAAGTAGACATAAACACTACACCTAGTTCAACTAAACACATCAACCCGAGTCGAACATGCAAACTTTAGCTACTCTTGTTAAAGTCAATGAATGAAAACATGTACCACAGATGCACAAACAGCACAATTTAACCGAAAGGTCAAATTGACTACTCAAAACCTTTATTCGTCCAATCTTTTCAAACACATCCATCTTAAAACAATTTCAAAGTTAACAAAGCATACTGTGAGCAACCGTAAGCTATATGTATACCTGCAGCCCTGCTCGTGCAGACCGAGAAATCGGCCTCTTCTTATCCTTGTCCTTGCTAGCCGCAGCTGCAGCCGCTGCGGTCGTCTTCCCAGCCAACAAACCCTTCCCACCCTTTCCCGCCATTTACGCACCTACCGCACACAGTTCAAACAATCTAAACAAAATTATACACAAATCATTACAAAAAACGAGTACAATAACATCTTCGAAGGACTAATTTCATATTAGACTTGAATCTCAGATCTATACAAGTATACAACCAACAGATCTGCATATAACAACAGATCTAATACAATTCGTAACTCTAAGAACCCTAGAGCAAATATTCAAAGAGAATTAATTAACTTTACGAATAGATCACATAATAATTAAAAAATCGGAAGAAACAGTCAATTAAAAAAGCCCTAAATAGCATAAACTTCAAATTGAAGGCTTATTTGTCACCAATTGCCGAATTGAAACATATACATCAACAAAGGAAACCTATTTATTAAAATTAGAGGATTAAATTGATAAAAACAGGCCGATTAATGGAAAAAAAGGAAAGTTGTTACCTGAAAGAGAGAAAGACTAGAAGGTGGAGTCGAGTGGGAGAGAAGAGAAGATATTACTAGGATAAGGCTTTGGGGAATATTTATTCGTACGAGTGAGTTTATTTATATTCCAGGCGTGAAATATCTGAGGTACAAGATTCGATGCGTGCGTACAAGTTGTTGGTAAGTAAATGATTAGGCTTTCTGGTTGGGGAAGTTGAATTTTCGGTGGGAAGTTGAATTTTCGAAATTTGTCCTCCCTCTCTTTTTCTGATTAAAATCTACCCCTTTAGTTTGGCTGTCTTATTTGTTTATTCTTTTCCACAAATTTGAATATTATGAACATAGTTATACGGGGTTTGAATCATAAGGTCTCAAGTTTGAAACTTAATTTAAATGGGTTTTTTATAATTGTGGGTTTTTTTTAATAGCGTTCTTGAGTGAATCAGTCCAAAAACGTCAAAATTAGTATGGACGATTGATATCCTGTTTTAAAATAGTTCACCTGAGTATTGTGGGTTGTTCCAAATGCATTAAAAAAGGTATTTAGAAGTCACACTTTACTACGACACATGCGAAATCGCCCCCCTCTCTTGGGGTTTCTTTCAGTCGTAACAAGAGAGGAGAGTCGAGATCTTGGATCTCTGCTTTTGGTAGCTCATTGACCTATTGTAGACTTTGTTAGTCAATTTCATCAAATGCAACTATTTTTTATAAGGGTGTGATTTTCGAACACTGTATGGTGAAAACTAGGTTTCTTGTTAAATTCCAATTGGACAATGGTAAAGGATACTAGGTTGACTCTTTCAATGCATTAAAATATTTAAGCCGGAAATGTGCAATCCCAACAGCGGGTCACTTGACCCATTCTACTCTATACACCTCCACCTCTACTAACTCAATCAAGTTGGAAACCATTGACAATGCTTCACATATGCAAGTTAGCGAGGTTGAAATTTGAATCTTCAACATGGAAAGGAAGTGACTACTTAGAAAAGTTGTGAAAAAGTATATTATTTATTTTTAACTTTTTTAATTCTAATTCTTTCAACAATATTCCACAAATCAAACCCATTACCCATCATCCACTTACACCATATGTTAGTCGAAGGTGGGTTTGAGCATTTGATCCCATCTCTTTAACTTTTGTTTATAATAAGATCAACTTAAACACTAGAAGATATATTTTAAATCACATCCATAATCTCTGTATATTTATGACATATCAAATATCTAGACAACAAGATAACTACACCAATAGTTAACGACCATGTCCGTTATTTGGACCGACTACTAGCTGGTAACTAACTATCGATTTTAAACAATTTAGCTAAACATTTTGACGTGGTTAAGGGGCTGTTTAGTAGGTCATTAAGGTTCATAGTCTCTTATTGATTTAAAGGCAACCTTAAGTCTGAATGATTAAAAGGCTAGACTAGGCTACCTCTTAACCATTCAGACTTAAGGCTACATTTTAACCATTAAAAGACTATGAATCACTAAGAGTTAGCCTCTTAATGATTATTAAGAAGCTACCAAACAACCCCTAAATATGCTTTTATTTGGGAGGTTCAAAGAAAACCGGAACCGGTTCACAATCCACTAAACTCACAGGAAACCCAAAGATCTCGTCCGTCCAAGGATTCTTCTCATCATAATCAACGTTCTTCATCGCCCTCAAAATAACACTATTACACTTAAAACCCAAACCAAACGCAATCTGCCAAACCCGGTTTCCTTTCTTGGCCTGACCTTTAGCCTCCACGTAAGCCAACTCATACCACACCGAACTACTCGACGTGTTTCCATATCTATACAACGTCATTCTCGAAGCTTCCATATCGTCGTTGGTAAACCCCAGCGTCTTCTGCAACGCGTCCAGCACCGGCTTCCCGCCAACATGCGGAGTGAAGTGTTCCACCGCCTTTCGGTAATTAGGCACGTACGGCCGCATGTTTAACCTTAGTTTTCTCGCAATGTAGTTTACGATGTACAACAGTTTCTCTTCTAGCGGAAGGATTAGTGAACCTACGGCTGCTACGTTTGGTTTAATGGTGGATATAGCGGCGTAGAGGAGGTCTTTGTTGATTGTGATGCCGACATTCCTGCGGTGTCTTCTTCGCGGAGGATGCAGTTGTAGGACCGGTCTGAACTTGATGTGTTGGTGCGTATTGTGTGAAGGAGTTGATATTTGGAGTTGGTGTGATCGGAGGGATGGTTGGAGAGGAGAATTGCGGCGCCTCCCACGCGGAATATGCAGTTGATAAGGAACTTGGAACGGTCTTTCCAGAGGTAAAAGTTTTCGGTTATGCTTTCGGTGCTTACTATCAACGCATAGGAGTTGTTGTGCACCTGTGAAAATTAGCAGTTAGTTAGATGACTCTGTGGTTTGTGGCTGCTTAATAGTTGTTAACTGCACTTAAACTGTACTGATTTTGGCATTAAGAAACAGTCCAAATGTTAAAGGAAATGATGATAATTTTGATACTTGTACGTACACCATGAATTTTGTTTGTAATTTGGACTGTTGTTAGGGTTGTAAATGAAACGAAAAACCGAACAGGGCCTTGATCATGTTCGTGTTCGTTCTTCAAGGAAATGAACTTGCTCGTGAACAGTTCTTGATAAGCAATGCTTTACTTGATTTGGCTAATCGAGAACGATCAGTGTCAACGGTTTGGTCCGGCTACCGAGCATATTCATATGCTAATTATACATATGAATTATCACATAATACTTGTATATATTTTTGTTTTATAGTTGATAACTTGATATATTTCTTAAATTATATGATAAGATTAGAAAAATCATTAAAAGCCTTTTATGAACAAACATACATTAACAAACATAAACGAACACATTATCTAACGTTCCCAGTCGTGTTTAATGGCCTCGGTTCGTGTTCGTTTATTTAGTTAATCGAAAGAAATTCCTTGTTCATGTTCGCTCATTTATTAAATAAAAGAACATAAACGAACTTTCCGTCAAACAGTTCGTTGAACGTTCGGTTCGTTTACAACCCCAAGTATGACTCATTGATGGTAAGACAAATGTTTAATGTCATATGCGTATTTTTTTTTTTTTAATAATATAAAGATAACACAGTAGGGGACTAGAATATGAAATCATATCAATTTAAAGGCACATATGTGCATATAGAGGTAACAAATAACCTGAAGGAGCTGTTTAGCAAGTCCAATGGCCAGACGTCCTGCACTGCATCCCATCCCAAAAAGATTGTAGGTGATGATGCTTTCTTTAAACTTATACCGGTTAACTATTATGCTACAAAGAGACGGTTCCGGGTTATAAATACAACAGTTCACAATCAGTATTCCAATATCCTCACGTTTTACACCCGTTTTTGTGAGAAGCATGTCTACCGCACCAAATACGCTCATTTCAACTTCCCTTCTTGCATCTCTCATTGATGGATTATATTCTTTTCCAAAAAAGATCTCTGCCACATAAGTGGAGTCACCAAGGCCAGATCTCTCCATGGTTTTCTTCATGAAATCCAATATTTCCTTCGAGAAACGACCGCTTTCTGCTGTTTCTTTCACAATAATATCTCTTGACCGTATCTGAGACGTTGGAGGCTTGTAACAGGCGAAATCTATCAAATAAACTTTGTTTGAGGTCTTTTTGGTCATGACAAAATATAATATAAGAAGACAGATAAGTAGGACAGTAAACATAATTTCTGAGTTCAAGATAGGATGGAGATCATTCAAATCTTGGTTAATGAACATGGTTGCGGTATAGTATCTTTTCACCGGCCACTTACCTTCTTGTTAAAGGCTAGCTATAAACTTAAACCTTACCGAGAAATCTTATGCAGGGATTTTCTATCAGATCTCACAAGCTTGTATAGTTATAGTACTTATAAGATTTAGCGGTCCTGGTTGTTATATAAGATGCGTGGAGCTTTCGTATTGAACATTTTTGGAATGGGCTATGGAATTAGGCTTACCTTTGTTAACAGAAGTCCTTATATGTTCATATCATTTTCTTGCAGAAATCTTATTTACTTGTACAAATTATTTTTCAGGCTACTATAGTTTAATCTATGCGTTTATAACGGTAACAAACGAATCTTTCGTGGTACTGTGCTTTGTTTTGATTGGATTTGAAGTAAATGTTAACGATCACTGCTTTGTAGCTATTTTAGAGATATGGATATCCGTGGTTAAGTTGGTATAAAAAAGGGACATAAACCTAACTCGTCTTATCTGTATTGTTTTTGAAATTTATGCTAAAGAATGCCACCATGGTTCTATATTGAAGATACCTGTTGATTTGCAAGATCAAATTACCATTGATAATTTAACATAAATTAAACGAAAATAAGTTTAAATTTCAAAATTCAAATTTGAAACCACCAGCTCTATTTGCTTTTTAAGCATCCGCATCATTATATCTATATACTACTTGTTAATCTGCTCTTAACTTCTTATACTAGTAATGGAGGTAGTAAAGTTAATGGACTTTGGATTCTTTCTAAAGTTCAACAATGCATGATGAAGCAAAAATTCACCCCTAATGCGTGCTCGTTTAACAGAATTTGTGGAATTCAAATGAATTGGAATTAAAATCCCATTACATAGCGTGCTCGTTTCGTTGGAATTTGAATCTTAATTCCATTTTGTTGTGTTCGGTTGCCAAAGAATTGGAATTGGAATTCAATTCCTTCAAATTCCTTTAAATAAAGGAATTCCAAATCCTTCCAAAATATGGAGGAATTCAGGTAAATTAATTGGAATCTTTGGTAGGTCGATGTTTCAGGTGTGTTCGTGTTCAGGTCGATGCTTCGGGTTGTAGCGCTTTCAGGTCGGTTCGCATCCGGTACGACACCTTGGGTCGGTTGGCGCTCGGTCGCCCCGGGTCTATTCAGTTCGACTCTCTGGGTCCATTCGCATTCAGTTCGATGCTCCGGGTCACTTCGGTTTGATGCTCCGGGTCAGTTCACTTCGCTCGACACTTTGTGTCAGTTCGCATTCAGCTCGATGTTCCGGGTCACTTCGGTTTGACGCTCCGGGTCAGTTCACTTGGGTTCGACATTCCGTGTCAGTTCGGTTCAACGCTCCACGTCAAAGCGTGCCTGGTTCGTATTCGTCGATTTTTCGGTTTCGACTCATTTCTCGAGGTTTTTTTAGCAAGGACAACGAATAAAACATTTTACTTTTTTGTTTTTTATTTATATTTTCAGTTATGAATTTTTTATTTTTATTTTTGAATATTTTTTCAAGGGGTTCTTAATTTTAATAGAAAACCCCTAAAAAGTTCAAATAATAATAATAATAATAATAATAATAAATCATAATGCAAAACATAATATAAAAAAAATCCAAAAAAACTAAAATGTTTTCGCCGTTATCCTCGTTAAAAAAAAAAAAAAAAAAAAAAAAACCTGAAACCTGTTCCGACGCAAACCAAAACAACCCTTTTTTAGATGACCCGTTCTGACCCAAACTTGTTTCGACCCATGACCCGCTCGACCCAACCCAACCCATTTGCCACCCCTACCTGAAGGTGGTGGAGTTGGCTGGAGATGCGGTGATATTTGTGGTGATAGATTACAATTCATTTGTCCAACGAACATATCAAGAATGAAATTGGATTACAATTCCTTCCGATTCCAATTCATATTGGAATGTTTAGATTCCAAATCCAATTCTTTCCAATTCCAAACCTACGCAAATACCAATTCCAACAATCCATTCCATTATATGAAACGAACACGTCCTTTTTTTAAGATGTCTCTAGAAGAATACGATAGTTTTGGCTTTTAATGCAACAAGTCGCATCGCCTATAAACCAAGTTATATGAGACCTTTTTTATATATTGTTAGAGTAAGTACAAAAGTGTAGAAAAAAAAACTTTCTATATAGTGCAAGTCTACAGACAAAAAAAGGAAACACAATGAAGAGTATATGTAAAGTCTACATAATGCCTGCCGATAAATGACTTTTCTTTTATAGGCATGCTTCTTCTGTCGGATGTTAACTATATGAAAATGTAGAAGCGTGCATTTTTCAATATTGTTGAAAAATAAATCATGTTTTTAGGATACTACGTGTAGTTTGTATTTCCCTTATGTGCATAAAATGCTGGCATCTCATAGTCTCATACATCCAATGTAGAAAACTATTTTTGGTGTTATGATATTGAATTTGAAATTTTTGGTATTGCAGTTTAGGGAGAAAAAAATATTATAAATAAGTGATATGCTTGTTTCATCTCGCTAAGTCTAGTCAGGGTTCGACTTTTGTGTATGGTATGGAAAGCTCGGGCTTGTTTATTTTGGATTATAAGTTCCATTTGTTTGGACTTTAGTTAATAAAATACTAGATCCTTGGACAAGGCCGGAAATTAAACACAACTGTCCCATGCATTTATTTGAAGGATAAACTAATCTACTTCTGAATACTCAATAAATCATCCATACATGCACATTGCAAGATTTGAACCCAAGTATATCGGATTGATTCCCGTATCAGGAAACAAAGAAAAAGGGCATTTTTTTTCTTTATTGAGAGGGGTCTAATTTACCTTTAACTTTGACTACTTTAATTTCCATATTTGATTTAGTAATGACTTTTGTATTTTATTAATATTACAAACTCACAAAGAAAGTATTTCCATCTTTTAAGTTATATATTTATATTTCAAACTTTTAAATCATTTATGTCATTATCTAGTTCTTTAAATCGGTTATGTGGTTGATTCAATGACTTAGAAAACATTGAAAACAAGGTTATTTAGTTTAGTTGGGACAATGTGTTAAACGTCAACTGTACTGTCATCATCTGTTAGCTGTTTTGTTTGTAAATATATCTATGCTCGCTCGTTGTTAGAAAAAAAAGAAAAAAAAGTTATCTGTGTTTCTTGTTAGCTTCTTACTCGTTAATAGGTGTATTCACATACTGTCTCAAATTGCTGATTAAGGCAATCTAATATTATTCAAAACAATCTGGATTAATTCAATTGGCATATGAATTAATGTAGTTTAGATGAAAATAGTTGTATCATGTAAAATAACTTAAAATACCAATTTTTTATTGCATAAAAAAAAGACTAAACAAGTTAAATGTAATATTAATATCAGACGCGTTTAAAGTACATATATTTTTAGTAATAATTTTTCACATAACAAGAGTTTTTAAATAAATAAATGATTTTCACCTGACAGACGTGCATATCGTATAATAGTATAGTTTTTGGCAAGAATTAAGCATCGATCCGTAGAAATGTGAGCTACCGATAGTTAGGGGTGTACATGGGTCGGTTTGGAGTGGTTTTGAGCCAAATCCATAACCAATATGTCGGTTAATAGATAACCATAACTGACCTGTTATGACGGTTTTGGTTAATCGGTTTTGTAGGTTATAGTGAGTCGGTTATGGGTCGGGTAACCGTAACCAAAACAATGTAATTGAGCCTAAAAGTTTGGTACCAATTATTACAAAAAACGACATTACATAATCTAACAAGGTATATAATCCATAATCTTAATACCAAATATTCAAAAAAGAATAACATTATATAATCCAACAATGAAATTCAACCTAATTTAATAACAATCGTTGAGCCAAAAACATCAAAATGATATAATCCAACAACATGCTTGGTGGAAGTTAATCCCAAACATATTAAACATAGTGTTGGTTTAATAAATAGGTTGGTTCGGTTATAGCGGTTTCGAAATTATCTTTAACCAAAACTGACCCGTATTTGACGGTTTTTAAAAATTCATTAAACAAACCCACCGATTATGTCGGTTATTAGTTAAAATCGGTTCGACTATGTCGGTCATGGTTCGGTTTAACAGTTATGGCGGTTAAATTGCTCACCCCTACCGATAATAATCACTGTCTAGCCGGTAGAAAAAATGTTATTTGTGAATATTGTAATCAAACTAATTAACTAGCAAAAATTAAGCTAAATGAAGCAAGTAAACAGTGAAGAAATATAGTCAATTAGGAAAGATATCACTTATTTTGAATTTACTTAGCAAAATAATAACATACACCAACTTATATTGAGATCATTTTCTACATATGACATATGGAAGTTGTCTAAACCCCTGCTAAATCAATCTTCTCATACGACTTTTCGAAAAGCTAGAATAATAAACGTACAATAACCACTTGTAAAATGCAATAAAGAACTCGTGATATAACTATGTCAAAGTTAAAGGTAAATTAGACCCCCCTCAAGGCTATATAATCCTACAATTATTTGAAAAATAAATAAGATAAACACATAACAATCACCTTACATCGTGCAAAATAAACAAAGTACACGAGTATTCTTTAACATTGTATCACAAATATATAAAATAAAGATTCATAAACAATGGCATTAACATTTAGTAACATATACAAATGGAACGAAATATTATTGAATTCAACTTGAAGGTGCAAAATTTATAGGGAATGGCCCACATACAACTGGCACCGGAAACTGATCAATCTCGTCCGTCCACGGGTTATCATCATCACCACAATCAACGCTCTTCATCGCACGCCAAATAGCACTACTACACTTAAAACCCGACCCGAACGCAAGCTGCCAAACCCCATCACCTCTTTTAACCCGACCCTTTGCCTCCACGTAGGCCAGCTCATACCACGTGGAGCTACTAGAAGTATTCCCGAACCTATACAACGTCATTCTCGAAGCTTCCATCACCACGTCCGAAAGGCGTAACGTCTTCTGCAAGTCATCCAGTACCGGCTTCCCGCCAACATGCGGAAGAAAATGATCAACCGAGTTACTATAATTAGGAATATACTGTTGCATATTCCGTGACGTCATTACATTTCTCATGACGTAACTTATCTGATAGTATAGTTTCTCTTTAATAGGAAGGATTAAACGGCCAACGGTGATTAGGTTAGGTTTAATTGTGGATATGGCAGCGGCGAGGAGGTCTCGGTTGATGTTGACGCCGGGGAGTCCGTCGTTGTCTTCTTCTCGAACGATACTGTTGTAGGATCGATCTGAACTTGACGTGTTATCGTGTACGGTGTGAAGGAGTTGGTATTTGGAGGTGTGGTGATCGGACGGGCGGTTGGAGAGGAGGATTGCGGCGCCTCCCACGCGGAACAAGCAGTTGATTAGGAATTTTGGAGGATCTTTTCCGGTGTAGCAGTTTTCGGTAATGCTTTCGGTGCTCACTACCAATGCGTATGAGTTATGGCGCACCTGCATGTCTAGTTTTGTTATTGTATCTCAAATTGAGTGATTATGCAGGTTTTAGTTGATCATTTTATTGATTAGGGAAAAAACAATTGATGATGTTAATTTTTACAAAAATATATCTATATATATGGGTTTGAATCAAGCACAAATAAAATTAACGTGATAACGGTGAGAATCAAGTAACGTAATTATATATTCAACATAGTGTAATTATAGTGTAGTGTAATTGCAAAATAGTATAATTACACTATGATGTAATAACATAATTACACTACTTGTAAATATAATTACACCAGTTGATTATCACAATTTGCACGCTAATTTAATTTATACGTTAACTTTTCGCTATGTGTATTGTCTAAAAGATGATAGAATCTACAAATCTATAAGTTTGTTGCTCGCCTTAGTAATTGGGGCAAAAACTAATTGATGTTGTTAAATTTCATAAAATATGCATTGATTAAAAGATGATAGAATGTATAAATGTATAAGTTTGTATGCAAATTTTAGATGCTTGATAGGTTATACCTGCTAAATGAACATGATAATACCAACATAGCGTAGGTATTATGCTCACCTTAGTAAATTGGGCAAAGATTAATTAATGTTGTTAATTTTCACAAATAAAGATATAGATCAACTAAAAGAGGACATAATCTATAAGTCTTGTAGAAAAGGGTTTATGATTAGCAATAGTGTAAATAACCTGAAGGAGGTGTTTAGCAAGTCCAATTGCCACAAGTCCTGCACTGCAGCCCATCCCAGCCAGATTATAGGTGATGATGTTTTCTCTGAGCTTGTAACGGTTAACTATCATGCTAGAAAGAGACGGTTCCGGATTGTAAATACAACAATTCACAATTAGGATCTCAATATTGCCGGTTGTTACACCTGTTTTTCTCAGAAGCATGTCTACTGAACTAAATACGGTCGTCTCAATTTCCCTTCTTGCATCTTTCATTAATGGTTTGTAAGTTGGTTTAAAAAAGGTCTCTGCCAAATAAGCAGAGTCGCCAATGCCACATCTTTCCAAAACATTCTTCATAAAATCCAGCGTCTCTTCCGTCATATATCCGTGTAGTGCTGCTTGCTTCAAAACAAACTCTTTAGAGGACTTCTGAGAATCTGGAGGCTTGAAACAGACAAAATCAATCAAGTAAACTTTGCATGAAGGTTTTTTGTTTATGACAAAACATAATAGAAGAACGATGCACATGAGCAAGGCTAAATACATGACCATTGTATTGGAATTTAAGCCAGGATGGGTGAGAAATTCTGGGAGATCTCTAAGATTTAGATTGATAATGAACATGATTGTTGTATAAAATATGTTCCACGGATATAAGAACGCAGGGTTTATTAGATATACAAACTACAAAAATACAAAAGATGTTGTGAGGCATTATGGATATATAAGTATACTAGTTTTTATCCCTCGTATTACGGGGTTGTTTAAATTTTTTGATTATAATTTTATGAATGTATTTTTTTGGATTTTAGTTTATTTATTATAAGAAGTTAATAATATACTTGAGCCTATTCTGATTCATTTATGTTGGGTTATCTTCATTTTTTAATAAAACGTTGAATGAATTATCTACTTAATTTTTATATTTATTCGTTTATGTTCATTTGTTATAATTTGGATATTATTTTGTGAAAATTTTCATTTAAGTTAAACTTAAAAGAAAAAAGAATCGCTAATGTAACTAAATCCATATTGAGAAATTAAATTAGGGTTTGATTACGGGGTTTGTTTTACATTTTACGTTTCTAATATTTATATACTTTTTTGTATTTTAATTTTATTTATTGTAAGAAAATTAATAATATACTTAGGGTTTGATGATGAAATGGTTTCACAAATAAATGAGATGTTATAACTCGTTTAAAACTTATCTGGGTTTGATGAGACCCATGACCCACTAATTTTTTTTATAATAAAATTATTTCATTATTATAAATAATATCTTTTTTTTTAAAAAAAAATTGGATATTAATTTTTAGTATATCCCTATTTTATAGGATTTTCATATCAAATATTTGGTGAGAGTAATTAATATAATGAGATGTTATAACCTGTTTAATCGCTATCTGGGTTCGGTGATATCCATACCCGTGAATTCGGATCAGTGCATAAGAAACCATCATTTATAAATAAAACAATCTGGTGGTTTTAGAGAAAATAGGAAGGCTTCGTTTATATATATTTAAGATAAGATTAAGATTACTATACCTATTGCTTTCAACGATTCTGCTTGTTTCGTATAACCCGTGGATTTCTCGTATTACACAATAGGAAGGACTCTTGAGAATAGGCGTACCTAATAGAAAGTCCACATCATTATCAAAAGTATATATGCATGTGCAACAATACTTCTCGTACAATTAATCATGTGTACTGGATTTGAAGTTAATCTTCTAAGGAATACTGCCCTTGTGCAATACTATATATCCCTATGGATTTGCAAGGTCAAGTTTGTATCCAAAACCGACATAAAGTAGTGTGGTCATTTCTATCAATTTGAAGTTAATGCTAAAAGTTAGTGTCAATGCTGTATTAGGGATACGTGTGGATTATAGGATTAGCATGCCCCAAATAGTATCCAAAGTTGATACAAGTCTAGTGTCCTTTATGTATGCAATAGTGAGAGTAACCGGTAGGCGTATATAGCGTTCATGTGAAAATACATTCCTAACTAAATTTCTGGCAAAACACTGTCATTTTTATTTCATAAGTATTTATGAAAAAGCACAAGCCTGAATCGTTTCTATCATGAATGTAAACACTATTTTCACGATTTTTAAGTAAACCGAACTTGTAGGCTGCTACTTGTAGTGTCCTTTTTCCCATGTGCAAATGTTGACATTGCATGCATCCATTGTAGGAAACTTTTGGTATCATGATGCTACATTATGAATTTTTGGAATTGCAGTTTTAGAGAAGACAAAATTCAACTCAGATCGAACTGGATACATCAGATTTAAGCTTCTAAACTCTTCGATAAAGCTTGAGCATGTATATGGCTGGGCAGCCGGCCACACGCATTAATGTATTTATTAAAGGTGGTCAAATGGACGGTCAGGTGGGTTAATTGTTTCAAAATCGTATTGTTCCGGACACGCAAACCGGCCCAAGCTAGACCGTCCCAAGCCCATCACGTGAGAGGTAAATCAGCTTCACTCAGCTGTAAGGCGATTGACGCTTAAGATTGGTTTCGAACTCGCGACCTACATGTTATTGTTCTAAGTCTTACACCCCTTTAACCGACTGAGTATTTTTGTACACAGTGGTAAAACGTGACAATTTGGGTTGACTTGAAACTATTTGTTCACTCTTTTTTTCCTTTTTTCTTTTTATATGCTTAAAAATATCGTGTGTGTTAAATCCGATAGAAATAAACATATATAATTGCCACAATAGTAAATACTTTGAATAAAGCAATTTAGAAGAGTAGTACTCCGTGCATTTACTTTGGGTGTCTTTTCAGGTGTTTGTTTATAGCTTAACTTTTTGGCTCGTTAGAGATGGAAGAGTGAACGGTTTAGAATTGACATCAGTCCATCGCTAGTATTTCTTTGAGGCTGTAAAAAATATAAGTGGACTAGAATAGATATGCCACTAAAGTAATTTGTTTTATAGGCGGTTATTATAACTACACTAAAAGAAAAGTTTTAGTATTTTGGTATTTGATTTAGTACAACAAATTTAGGGATATAATACGTCTATTAGCCCGAAATTAGGCATTTCAATTGACACAAGCAAAGGCCAGTAGGCGTAAATAGCCTTCTGATGATATATGCACATGCTTATGGCCAAACAATATTTTAGGTACACCTAACCCTTGGATTTATTATTATTATTATTATTATTATTATTATTATTATTATTATTATTATTATTATTAACTCACGTGCTCTCAAAACCTGCTCCTAAATTTATATTAATGTTCATCATAGGACCGGAACCTATCCCTTAAATTGTGGTATTTTACATCATGTTTTACAAATAACCCGTTTGTACTTTGTAGAACTCATTTATTGGTCTTTATGGTTGCACTGATACATTAATTCTTGCATACAACTTGTTCGACGGGTTACCTGTATAGGTGGCAATCTTAACCCAATTCTTCTAAAATGTGTTGATTTGGGAGAAAAAAAAATTGTATATGAGCTCATTTGGTTCACCTCAAATGAGTGAACGAGTCTACACCGACAACTATCATAAATCTTGTTTACTTATAAATGGTCAAAGTTGGTTAGCACTATTTATGGTAATTGTGTCTCCACTAATTACCTACTTGTTGTCGCCACCCGCCGCCATCACTACCGCCCCGACACCACCTCGTAGTTGTCTTCATCACCACCATCACCGTCACCTCAACTACCACCATCGTTAGCACAAGCCACCACAAAAAATATCATGGGTGAATCTATTTTGGTACCTTTTTATTAAGCGACTTATTTCAATTTGACTCCCTTTGGGTCACAACCCGTATTTTACCATAATAACAATGACCTTTAAAAAAATTACCCTTATAATCCCAATTCATTTCGATTCAAACCCTTTGATCCGTCGCCCAAATCCACCTAACTCTCCTAGTTTGCCATGCTTTGTTACGTGTTTGTTAAAATTAAAATCTAGGTCGTTAAATACTATTTTGACATACGTTACATATTGATCCGATTATATGTGATGATTGGGGGGGGGGGGGTGGTTTGTTGCAATTATTGGGAAAGGGAGGAGTGCTATTGTTCAATATGTAACGTATGTGGGTTTCCCATCTTGCCATGATGAAAGGTTTAGGGATTTAGAGAACGTTGTTAGCATTCTCTAATTCCCGACGCGCTTTTAAATTCGGTTTTGCAAGATTAAGACACTACTATTTTATTGACGCCTAATGGGACTTGTGGAGTTTTAGGTAAATCTTTCAATGAAGACGGGTCATGTAATTTCCATGACAATAAACTATCATTTAAATTGGATATTTTAATCAATTTATTTGACAATGTATCAAATTGTTTTATATTTTTATTAAATAGGTCATAGATTTTAAAATTTTGTTAAAAATAAAGTACCCGTTAAATTTACATTGATCATTAGTTGCGATCAAATTCCTTTGTGGAATGCATTATACCATATCCGGATGGATCTAGAGCGGCTAAGAGGAGAGGAGGAAATTTACCCCTAACTTGTTCAAGTAATAACATACTATTAGGAATATTTGGAATAACCTATTCCAATTTGAGATTTAACCAATTTGACACTACCTGATAGGTATTGGTTCAAATCCGGCACACTGGGCTCAAGGGCGAAGCATGGAAAAGACCCGGGGTCTCCACCCCTCGATACAGGGTTCGTGACTTTCAGCCCCTAACGACTTGAAGACGGAGCCAATATTTAATTCTATTTTACATTTCTTGTTTCTTTGGATTGTAACTAGAAATAAGGAGGTTAACATATCTTCGACCGAGTGGCTTCAAAACCCTCTATTTTTAATGTAATCCCATTGTTTGGTTAACCTTTTCTAACCATCAACTTTTTTACTATATCTTTGCTGTTCAATAAAAAACTTTTAGCTCCCTCTATGGAAAAGTCAAAGCTTCGCCACTCACCGGGTCTTGCCTCTGGATGTACATGGAAATGTGGGTTTACTCCACATCCTATGCTTATTGCGCCATGATGTTTGCTTGAGTGCACTCACCGGGTCTTGCCTCTGGATGTACTAGTGACGACGCATGGAACTATATACTATATGGCATGGTTGGGTAGTTGCTACGGAATTGGCAAGAAGGCCATGTCTGCATGAGATTAATATAAAGCAAATTAAAAATAAATAATCTCATCTTTTGTGTATTGGCCAATAATAATATCACCTTTAAAAATCACTGCCAATGGTCCCACCTTTCAACTATTTTTGTCACAATGGTCATTCGTTAAAAATTACTAACGTCGTTAAGTTTTTCCTAATTTCAAATCGATGTTCTAGGGCTTTTGATCGGAAGAAGAATACTAGTCGACTGATGTAAAACTTATCTTGAAATGGTGATCCAAACGACGAAACAATGTTTCAATCGGGTGCTTGATTTTCCAATTAACAAAAATCAAGCCATTTGAATCACTGTTTCGAGATAAGTTTTACATCAGTCGACTCGTATCGTTCTTTCGATCACAAGCCCCAAAACATCGGTTTGAAACGAGGGACGAAACTTAACGACATTAAGTATTTTTTAACAGGGGATCATTAAGACAAAAATAGTTAAAAGGTGGGACCGTTGGTAGTGATTTTTAAAGATGAGATTATTATCGGTCAATACACAAAAGATGGGATTAGTTATTTCCAAATTTTCTTAATATAATTACCGGCCCTGGAGCTTGATCGCCAGGCTAACAATATCCTTGTTTTGTAGATTGTTAATCTAGTGTCCAACTTTGTTGTACCGCCTTCAATGTTTGTAAGATTTCACATATGTTTTCAAGCACATTAGGAGTGCCTTCAATGCTCAAACAGGCCATTAATTACAAGCTTTTTCATTGGTTTAATTTTCTTGCTATCTTCATCAATCATCATCCTTGAGAATTGATATTTCTCCATAACACGAAGTGGAAAAGGATACGAGGACCTTGTTTTATGGATCTCCATAAGGCAACATCAAAGATCATGTGAAAGTGTTGTTCTCTTAATTCTTTCACATGATGGAACCAGTACTAATTAACCAACATAGGGGGTTTGTTAGTCTAGTACTCCATCTCTTGAAATTTTTGAACCATAAAAATAGTTGGTTTGTGATCTTATTTAAATCAGACAAGATCAAGAACAAAGTTAGAATGAAAAGATTGTAGAGATTCTTTTTCGAGGGCTTCATGATGATTAACAAAACAACAACTTGAATGTGAATGAAAAAACAAGAATAACAAAAGTAAAGTGATGTATATTGATTGTGCAGATCATAACGATCTTTCTTGTTCTTAAATAATGATACATCGACACTAATATAGGTGACGGTTTAACTGTTTCAATAACCGTTCATCTAATAACTGATATCGTTCAACAATATAACATAACCTAATTACATACCAGCTGTGCTGCTGGCCCGTTACATATTAAACATATATATATAGGCCTTTGAAACAAGTTCAGCCCATTTACAATTAAACCTTAAAAAGTCTTGACCCATTATAAATAAAACATAAACATATTGAGTTGACCCTATTTTTGGTAACTGTCTAATTGAACCTTAAAGTGATCAAGAGATTAAGTTCCAACCCCCCCCCCCCCATCTCTTAATCATTTGCTGCACTTTTTCATGACTTGATTAGTAAACAACTTCAAATGAATCGAACTTATTTGAACCTCTGATAGAAACCGGAAATCGAAAGCTTAAAATTAAGATAAACAGCCTGATTCGAGATAGGCTAATCTCCAATTACAAGATAGAATATCCAATTCCAGACGGGTTAGTTTCCATAAACAAATGTTTAGAAGCCCTAATTTGACAAACAAAACATCGATATCCCCCACCTTAATCTCTACGTTAATATATAAATAAGAAAGGTGAAACTGTCCCTTGATTAGCTCCTTTATTTCTGGTAACTCACTAATTGAGTTGACCCTATTTTTGGTAACTGTCTAATTGAGTTGACTGCTCTGTAGATACTTATCAATACTTCGCGCCTGGAGACACGACTTGCCCTCAAGTCGGAAAGAAGGAAGTTGGTGCACCAAGCAATAAGCCATTCAAATGCAGCTTGATCGGCTTCCTGGATCCCATAACTATCTCAAATTGAATGAATATGGATATTAAGTTTCCAATCTTTAGTAGTAGGCAGGGAGTTGTTCAATGAAGCATGGAGTTTAACATGAGCGGCCTTAGTGTTGTAACATGGATGATCTGATGGATGCAAGTGCTCAATGGGCTAGCAGGTTCATAAAATACTAGGCTTGTCCTACTTATGGAACCATGCAGCTTAAAGAATCTGGGATTTAACCACCCATTCTGGTGTTTGGTCAAACCTCCGGTTGAGCAGTTACGTAAATGTTCATCCCCCTCTACGATTACCGCTTGAACACCGTCTCCTATCTTCAATCGAGCATCATCTCCTACATTCAATCGAACACCATCTTCAACCTTTGATTGAACACCCAAAACATGTTTTGACCTTTTTTCGTCATCTCTAGGGTTGTCATCAAGGATTTCTTCATTGATCATATCTAGCAGTGATACGTGAAGAGGGCCATGCTCAGAACCCTCCAGTTCCTCGGCCACCGTGTTCTTCAGATCGCCATCTAATTCTTCACTGTTACAATTATCTCCGATCACCCGGACTTTGATTTCTTCAACATCGTCCCTTAAAGATGCAAGAATGGCGTCTAATCGTGCTACAATGGTAGATAATTGATCTGCTAGATTCCGGGTTGTACGCGTCATTAGATTTCCCGGCAATGCAACCATTGATAGAAAACCGGAAATCGAAAGCTTAAATCAAGATAAACATCCTGATTCGAGATAGGCTAATCTCCAATTACAAGATAGAATACCCAATTCGAGACGGGTTAGTCTCCATAAACAAATTGATACGAACCCGTCATAAGTTGAAGGCTCCAAGGGAGACGAATGGGTGAGGGCACTACAAGGTCTACATAACCGCAACATTTATTAATAAAATTGTGTCTATATAAGTGTCCAGGTTTTAGTTTATGGATATGAATGTTTATATGTTAAAAATATTTGGGTTTGTTAACCTTGTATTTGGAGAATTGCCATCTCGAATCGGCTGTCCGGAGACTAGCCCATCTTGAATCGGGCCAACTATCTTTGTTCTTGTTTATTTTAATCAATCAAATTTTGGGATTCTATCAACCTCCAAGACTTGAATTTCTAATAGCATTTCCATCTTCATCACTTGCAATTGTAGTGAAATTTGTGCTTCTTTTCTTGATTGGCAATGGCTTGATTAATTCTTCTTCTTCTTCACTTGTTTCACCAATAGTATCAACCAACTCTATCAAATCTTTATCCTCAAAGTATCCTTTCATGGTAATGGTTTGGTAATACTATTCAAGGGTGTTTAAATATTTAAAGTATATTAATTGCAAATCACTACCTTGATCAATTCTAAAACCTGAAGTGATCGCCAAATCAGTCCATTTTTTACCCTGAGTAACTTTCCTAAAACCTCCAAACGTACGAACTCCCATGTAAAAATCTAACAAATCAACAACCTTGCCATCATCTAACATAGGAGGAAACTTTTGACTTTTGAAAATCTTCAACAAACCATTTAACTAGATCAAGGAATTCATTGTTGTGCTTATTAAACATTCCGTGAATTTGTACCATGTTTAAGAACATGTCACACATATCCCAATTAGCCTTGACCCGTTTTCCCTTTTCCTTAGTTTCCTCCAAATGATCAAACATCGCATCGGCATCGTGTTGATGAAATTTAAGAGAACTTATGGAATGAGGGTTTTCAATCCCTTTTCGTTTAACATAAATTTTGTTCTCAGCAGTTTCCTTAACAACTTTGTTACCATCAAATGCCTTAGTGACACTACAATAATCATCATCAAATTTTACATCATACCCTTGCATGATCAATTGTTCCTCACTAAACACATTCTTGTTACTACTAGGAACAAACCGAACATGGGGTATCTTCATATACTTTCCATTCACAAACAGTTTAACCACCCCTAACCCATGTACGAACATCTCCTCCTCATGATTATCCCTTTCAACCTTATAGATATCCTTAAAATCATGAAACAAAGTTTGGTTATTTGTTTGATGTTTCTTAACACTAGGGTTAACATACCAAGTTTCATTCCAATTACCACAGTCAGATTCTTTAACAATATAATCTATATCATTCGGTTTCGTTTTAACCGGAAAAACGAAATTGGATGACTTACTAGGGCATGCATACTCATAGTGGCCAAACAACTGACAACGATAACAACGAACACGCGAGAGATCACCTTGGCTACTCGGTTCCATACCGTCTTCAACACAAATCGGTGCACCGTGGCCTCCATACTTTATTCTGGGTGAAATTGTGGAGTGGTTTCGGTGGAATTTCGCCCAGTTAATGATTCTCTTCGCTGCCTGATGTTTGAAACGATTCTGAGATGAAACCCTAGGCCCGTCTGCCTTCAACAATAACCGTGACAACGCAGTAGAAAGCCGCTTCACCAACGACGTCTTCCTGTTGTTGCCAAATCCTTCATACAAATGGATCGAATCAAACCCATCGGCTCTGATGCCATTGTAGAGATTCTTTTTCGAGGGCTTCATGATGATTAACAAAACAACAATAATACAACACAACTTGAATGTGATAGAAAAAACAAGAATAATAAAAGTAAACTGATGTATATTTGATTGTGCAGATCATAAACGATCTTTCTTGTTCTTAATTAAATAATGATACATCGACACTAATATAGATGACTGTTGTAACTGTTTCAATAATCGTTCATCTAAACCAGCTGGGCTGCTGGCCTGTTACATATTAAACATACATATATAGGCCTTTGAAACAAGTTCAGCCCATTTACAATTAAACTTAAAAAGTCTTGACCCAATATAAATAAAACATAAACATAAACATATAAAGTGATCAAGAGATTAAGTTCCAACAAAGATTGAAACGTAGTAAACTTAATTGAATTATCATTTATGCAGTAGTGTGGAAATGAATTTGCTTGTTGAGTAATTTATTGTTTGATTAAGAATCAAGAACACAAACACAAACTCAGAGAATGCTTCTAAAAGCCTTCTCTGTTGAATTGAATACCATACTTCGAATAATTACAGTGAGATTTCTCAAAGTCGTTTTCAATTTGCCAAGCCCTAGAAGATTATACACTATAACATATTCTATGAACTGATTAAAGATAATGCAAATTACATAAAAGTTATATGACATATCACTAATCTGTCTTGATCATCTCCAACAATCTTCTACCAATACTGATGCTGCATCATCTTTAGAAACCTCAACAACAATATAAATTCCTTGCTCAGTCTTAAATTAACTTCAGTGGAAAGTTGTTAATCAGTTGAAACTTGGTGCTTATGCACAATAAGTGCCATCCTAATCAGTTGGAATATATATTATGCAACATATACGTAGTTGAAATTTAGCGTTCATTAACAACTCATCAACGATAGTATTTATTTAGTTCTACATGATCGGTTCTAAGAGACCTTTTAACCCAAGGATATTTCTATATTTTGCTGATAACAAGGAATCTAGAGAAAAACTGGGAGAGTCAATTGCATGTGAAGATAAACCGGAAGTGAAGCAAGGTGGGTGATATTTATGCCCTTTCTAATTAACGACGAACCTTGATGCAACTATAATTGATGTTGTTGCCATTTGACCTAGAGGTCATGGGATCGAGTCGCGGAAACTAACTCTTGTGAAAATGTAGTGTAATGATGTGAACATCATGCTTAGGTCAGCTTGGTACCCCTTTGCACACATGAGCCTTGTGCACTGGATTTGCCGCTTTTGCATTAGTGACACATTTGAAAATTTTAAAACAAACATGACTCCACATTTGATGGTCACCCGTGTGTAACTTAACTGGAACATTTTACAAACTTTTTATATATATATTTTCACGAAAAAAACTACAAATCTGTGTAATAAAGGATTCAGGATTAATTGCAACGTAAAATTACAGCTAGTAATCCTAATAGGATGTTTTAGGAACTTGAACAACATCACATTAATACATAGGCATTGGTTCGTCATTGCTGTCCAACATAACTGGAAATCTAGAAAATTCATCTGCCCAAGGATTATTGACATCACCCTCATCAACGGTCTTCATTGCTCGCCAAATCACGCTACTACACTTGAAGCCCGAACCAAATGCTTTCTGCCAAACCCGGTTTCCTTTTTTCATCCGACCCTTTGCCTCCACGTATGCTAGCTCATACCATACTGAGCTACTAGACGTATTTCCATACCTGTACAACGTCATTCTCGAAGCTTCCATTTCAGTATCGGAAAACCCTAGGCTCTTTTGTAGTCCGTCGAGTATCATCTTCCCGCCAACGTGTGGGAGGAAGTGATCTACAGCATTGCCATAGTTAGGCATGTATGGTCGGATGTTCAATGAAGGAAAGAGTTTTCTAGCGACGTATATTAGTATGTAAAGGAATTGCTCTTTTTTCGGAAGGATTATGCTACCTAAGGTGGCGATGTTTGGTTTGATAGTGGCTATGGCGGAGGCTACGAGGTCTTTGGTGACGGAGATTCCTATTTTTCCGTGTCGTCTTCTTCCCGTTGGATGCAGTTGTATGACCGATCTGAATTTGATGTGCTGGTGTGCACCGCATAAAGAAGTTGATATTTGGAGATGTGATGATCGGATTGGCGGTTGGAGAGGAGAATCGCGGCGCCTCCCATGCGGAAGAGGCAGTTGACGATGAACATGGAATGATTTTTGCCGTAGTAGAAGTTTTCGGTCATGCTATCGGTACTCACTATTAAGGCTGAGGGGTGTGGGGGGCGCGAGAGGGGGCGCGAGTGGGGGCTCCAGCCAATAATATTGTGACGTGTGGCAGAGAGAGAAACTTGATAAGATGGGTGTTGGTTGTGGTGCTCGCGCCCCGGGCCCTGGTGTGGAGGGGCGCGAGAGGGGGCGCGAGCGGTTTTTTTTTATTTTTTTATAAATGTATTAAAAAAACGTATTATTAAAAAAACAAGAAATTATTTAAAAAAACACACATTTTTTTGAAAATTCATAATAAAAAAAAACATACTAAAAATTAAACAAACAATAATATTTAATAATAAAACTAATCTAATACAAGATCATCTGGTCGCCTCGCCCACAAATGTTCAACCAACTCATGTCGAAGATCCCCGTGTATCTCACGGCTCTTGATATTTGCTATGTTATGAAGTTTTTGTTGATCACTGATTGTGGACGGTTGTGGCGGAATGTCACCTTGGTAGTTTTGGCATATAGCTTTGCCCTCGTCTTCTAACGTCATGTTGTGTAGGATAAGACACGTGTAGACGACGTCCATTATCCTCTCCCGAGTCCAATAACGTATCGGGTTCGCCAGAACATAATATTGTTTTTTTATAGCTCCAAAAGCTCTTTCAATATCTTTTCTAGCAGACTCTTGCTTCTTCGTAAAATACTTCCGTTTGTCGGCGATTGGATCTGTAAAAGCTTGAACTAACACAGCCCATTCGTTGTAAATACCATCGACCAGATAGTACCCGTACTTGAAGAGTTCTCCATTTGCAAGAAAAGATTGAGGTGGTTCAACCCCGTCGATAAGGTCGTTGATCAAATGTGACTGATCGATAACATTAAGGTCGTTATTTGACCCAGCAACACCAAAAAAAGCATGCCAAAACCAAAGATCCTGTGACACCGCCGCCTCAAGTATGAGGGTCGGCCCTTCATGATCACCACGGTGGAACTGACCTCGCCAGGCCGTTGGACACATAGCCCATCCAACATGCGTACAATCGATGCTACCTAGCATCCCAGGAAAACCATGTTTTTCTGCGTGCACCTCATATATGCGTTGGATGTCATACGTTGTAGGTTTACGCAGATATCTCCGAGCGTAAGTCGATATGACTCCTACGTACAATATATATTACAAAATGTAATAAATATTTAATAAAAAGTAAAATTAATGTTTTTTACCTTGGCAGAAAAAATGAAGGGATTCACGTGCAACCCTTTTCGACATCTGTAAATACTCATCCAAAGCGTCCGACGAGATGCCGTACGCTAATTGACGGATAGCAGCCGTGCATTTTTGAAGAGGGGTAAAACCGGGAAGACCCCTAGCATCCTCCCTTTGTTGAAAAAAGGGATACCGTGCCTCTAAATCACTCGCTATACGCGTGAACAATTGCCTGCTCATTCGAAAACGAGTTCGAAAATCCGACTCCGCGTATACCGGTTGAGGGCTAAAATAATGCCTCATCAAAGTATCGTTAGCACCTGATCGATCACGATCACGAGGTGGTGCTCTAACCCTCGGGAGTCGGGGTTGATGGGCTTGATTTTGCAAGAGATTGACCACGGTTGCGGTCAAAACTCCCCCTACATGAAGAAGCAAATCATCCTCTTCGGAGGAGTCGGAATCAGACGAGTACGACGACATTATTTTAAAAAAAAAAATTGGGACGATGGGTTGTTTTTGGATTTTTTTTTGAAGTTGTGGTAATTGATTTATATGAAATGGGTTATATATAGGAAAAAAATTTTGGGTTTTATAAAGGAGTTTGGGATATTATATATGAGTTTGGAGATTGAAGTTGTGTTTGATATGGTTAAAATGGGTTGATTTAGGGGTATTATATAGGATTTTGTAAAGGTTTTTTTAAAAAAATACCCGAGCTCAACGGCTCTTTTGGGTGGGCCCACCAGCTTTTCCTCTCTCTTCTCCCGCGATCACCCTTGCGCTCGCCTGGAAATCCGCGCTCGCGCCCCTCTCGCGCCCCTCTCGCGCCTCGGTGGTGTGGTGCTCGCGCCCCGGGGCGCGAGCGGATGGCCTCACGCGCCCTTTCTCGCGTTCCACACCCCTCAGCCTAATGCACATGTGTTTTGATTCACCTGCACGTGTCAGATATCAAATCAGTAATATTTCCCTTTTTCATACCAAAAGACAAAAACAACCCTCGATACTACAGGGCAGAAAAGACTCTTGATTTGATGTTTCTGAAGAGGGGTATTATGAAGAGATAAGAGGAGGGGGTGTGTTTAGCAAACACAAACCCGTGTTCAAATAACCTGAAGCAGGTGTTTAGCAAGTCCTATGGCCAGAAGTCCTGCACTGCAGCCCATCCCAACCAGATTGTAGGTGATGATGTTTTCTCTAAGCTTATACCGGTTAACTATTATGCTAGTAAGAGACGGCTCTGGGTTATAAATACAACAATTTACAATTAGTATCCCAATATCCTCACATTTTATGCATGTTTTTTCGAGAAGCATGTCTATTGCACTAAACACAATCATCTCAATTTCCCTTCTGGCAGCTTCCATGGAAGGATTATATGTTTTTTGGAAATATATCTCTGCCAAATAAGTCTCGTCACCAAGGCCACCTCTTTCTAAGATTCTCTTCATGAAATCCACTAAGCTTTCTGAGAAATATCCGCCTTCTCTTGCGTTCTTTATAAATTGATCCTTTGAGTATTTTTGAGAAGGTGGAGGCTTATAACATGCGAAATCGATCAAGTAGACATTGTGTAGGGGTATGGTACTAAAACCCGGTTCTACGACCCTAAATCTATTATGTTTGGCTTATTTTATTACATGGACTAATACAATGTTATTGGGCTGAGGGGGTTTTGTGGAGGTAACCCTAACTGGGCTAGGCCCATTAGGGTATCATGATGGTGGCCATGAGACTCTCTATATAAGGAGGTCTCCACCTCCTTATTAGGGGTCATGCTCAATAAGAGCCACCACCACTTTTTGTGTCTGTGAACAAGAAATCCTTAGGATATCTTAGCAGTCACCTCCACACCCTCATAAAGCCATCGCAGGTCTCAAGATCGTAGGTCTCAACATCGCAGGTCATCGGCGCAGCCGGAGAAGAAGATCAAGACGTGGTTCGTTCATCTCGAAAATCCGTGGAAACCTCGTCATGGATCAGGTCAGATTCATTTCGTGCTTCGACATTGGCGCCATCCGTGGGACGGCAACGAACTGCCCTTCGATCTTCATCTCGGCTGTCAGATCTCTCCCAGGAAAAACCCAGATCTGGAAGTTTACAGAAAAAGGCTTCAAAGCTTGTTCTATTAAAGCTCAAAAAGATCCATAGATCTAAAAAGAGGCTTCCAGATCTGGGCAAGAAGAAACGGCCTGATTCGAATGATCAGGTCTCCGGATCTGTGATAGTTTTAAATCTGCTCCGGGCTTCAGATCTGTCCAGATCTGATTTACAGATTTAGGTCTAGATTACAGACCTGGATTTTAGGTCTACAGTTGCAGATCTGACTCTAAAATTGCAGATCCAGAAATTACCAGACTTCCGCCGCCATGTACGCACGCCCGCGGATTCTCACTCCGCAGCCGTGCATGTGCCGCCGCGGAAACCACCATCTGGGTTTTGCGCAAGAGACCTCCGCCATGCACGCGCACTCACGAGTCACCACTCCATCGCCGTGCATGCGCGCATCAGGCTACGCGCCAAACTTCAAGGTTGGGAATCCTCCTAATGTCCCATATGGCTACGCGCCAAACTTCAAGGTTGGGAATCCTCCTAATGTCCCATATGGCTACGCGCCAAACTTCAAGGTTGGGAATCCTCCTAATGTCCCATATGGCTACGCGCCAAACTTCAAGGTTGGGAATCCTCATAATATCCCATATGGCTACGCGCCAAGGTTGGGAATCCTCATAATATCCCATATGGCTACGCGCCAAACTTAAAGGATGGGAATCCTCATAATATCCCATATGGCTACGCACCAAACATAAAGGATGGGAATCCTCATACCACATGCTCACGCATCACATATGCTCACGCATATCACACATGCTTGCGCATCACATGCTCACACATATCACAGTCTACGCGCACGCGCATGCAACATCTTCGCGTGGCGCATAACACAAAACCAAAGTCTACGCGCACACGCATGCAACATCTGCGCGTGGCGCGGGACAGAAAGTAGCTCGTAAGCCGCCTCACGCGCAAGCTCCACTATTATTACAGCTCATAAGACACCTCGCGCGCAAGCTGTCATTATTCTTTTAGCTCGTAAGACGCCTCGCGCGCAAGCTCTATTATTATAGCTTGTAAGACGCATCACGCGCAAGCTTTATTGTTCACACAGCTCATAAGACGCCTCGCGCGCAAGCTGTTATTATTCTTACAGCCCGTAAGTCGCCTCACGCGCAGGCTTTATTATTCACACAGCTCATAAGACGCCTCGCGCGCAAGCTGTTATTATTCTTATAGCTCGTAAGACGCCTCGCGCGCAAGCTTTTTATTATTCATTCAGCTCATAAGACGCCTCGCGCGCAAGCTGTTATTATTATTATAGCTCGTAAGACGCCTCACGCGCAAGCTTTTATTATTCACACAGCTCATAAGACGCCTCGCGCGCAAGCTGTCATTTTTCTCACAGCTCGTAAGACGCCTCTCGCGCGCAGGCTTTATTATTCTTAGCTCGTAAGTCGCCTCTCGCGCGCAGGCTTTATTATTCTTAGCTCGTAAGACGCCTCACGCGCAGGCTTTATTATGCTACAGCTCGTAAGACGCCCCTCGCGCGCAGGCTTTATTATTCTCAGCTTGTAAGTCGCCCCGCGCGCCAGCATAATTATTATTCTTAGCTCATAAGACGCCTCTCGCGCGCAGGCTTTGCTATTCTCATAGCTCGTAAGTCGCCTCTCGCGCGCAGGCTTTATTATTCTTAGCTCGTAAGTCGCCTCTCGCGCGCAGGCTTTATTATTCTTAGCTCGTAAGTCGCCTCTCGCGCGCAGGCTCTATTATTATAGCTCGTAAGCCGCCTCACGCGCAGGCTTCATTATTTTTACAGCTTGTCACCATCATGGGGAAAACTTCCCAAAACTCAGACAATAAAGACAAGGCCAAAGAAAAGGGAAAAAACCGCCTCACACCTTATAAAGTCCAGCGCTCCACCTAGACGCTTGCGCGCCCAGGAGCAACACTGGACTTGGGGGGCTTGTAGGGGTATGGTACTAAAACCCGGTTCTACGACCCTAAATCTATTATGTTTGGCTTATTTTATTACATGGACTAATACAATGTTATTGGGCTGAGGGGGTTTTGTGGAGGTAACCCTAACTGGGCTAGGCCCATTAGGGTATCATGATGGTGGCCATGAGACTCTCTATATAAGGAGGTCTCCACCTCCTTATTAGGGGTCATGCTCAATAAGAGCCACCACCACTTTTTGTGTCTGTGAACAAGAAATCCTCAGGATATCTTAGCAGTCACCTCCACACCCTCATAAAGCCATCGCAGGTCTCAAGATCGTAGGTCTCAACATCGCAGGTCATCGGCGCAGCCGGAGAAGAAGATCAAGACGTGGTTCGTTCATCTCGAAAATCCGTGGAAACCTCGTCATGGATCAGGTCAGATTCATTTCGTGCTTCGACACATTGCATGAATCTTTTCTGGTGATGACGAATTTAAAAGATAAGAAAGTTAGGACACAGATTAGTAGGGCTAATAACATAATTTCTATCTTAGAGTGGGTAAGAAATTTCTGGAGATATAGGTCGATGGTGAGCATTATTGTACTTATACAACCGATCGACTTAAGAGTCGAAAGACAAATTAGGGAATGGAATGGATGACAAAATCTTAGAGCTTTTAATGGATATAAAACTTAGTGTTAGTGAACAGAATCAATGATAAAGGGTGGAATGGGTGCATTCTGTCATTATGTTTGGTTAGTATGAGAAACCAAAAAGGTTATCTTGTTTGATCACTGATCAGTTATCTTAACTTTTAGTTTATCTAAGATAGATGCGTGAAGTTCCCATATTGTAAAATAGGGGTAGAAGTAGAGGCTCTTGAATATAGGCTTACCTGTTTTTGTAACAGAGATCCATATATGTACATACATGTTATTTTCATTTACTAAGTTATCAAACACATATTTAGTTGTGCCAACTTAAAGTTACTTTCAGCTATGGGTTCATTCAATTCAGGTGTGTCTGATGCGTATGAATGACTAGTAGAATTACCCAACGCGTTATGGCAGGAATTTGCTATATGTATAAAATTGATAAAAGTTACTAACATAAAGTTGTGAGTTATAAAGTCAAGTTACGTTACGGTACCATGTCAGCACCGTAGTGAATAAATACTAAAACGAATTGTAACGAAGACAAAACCATAAAGTTGAATATGAACACCGGTACTCACGTTTGGGCGGTGTTGGTTTGGCTAGGCTCTGTAAAAAGTTATGTGCATTACAGAACAAAAAAGTTTTAACTACAATGACTTAATTACACAAAAATTGTCTTGCATATATAACCTTGAAAATAAATTCGTGATATGCCCAAAAGGATACCGACATGTGTATTACATAAATTGAAAACCACAAAAATGAATATATAACGGTGACAATTCCAATAATACTGTTACTGATGTTGTTCGATTGATATCGGTTTAGTTCGTTACAGTATAGGTACGGTACCTGCACTCGGTGGAGTTTACGATACTAAAAACTGATTTATTTCGAATACAGCCCCGGTACCGGTTTCGATAATATTGACACTGGTACAGAATTGTTAGGTCATCATCGGTTCATTTTTTTAACGTTATTGACACTCGGTATAGTTTGTAATACTAAAAAATATTTTATTTTGAGTACAACCTCATTTTACATACAATTTATATCGTAACATTTTTGCACAATTTATATCACTAAATTTCAGACACAAATATGATTTCGTCAAACATAAGGTTTTTGAAGTAAATTTTATTGGTTGTTGAATTTCATCCTTAAGTATCTCTTTAAAGAAAAAAAATACGCAAATTGTATGATAGAATGATATTCAATTTGTAATATTGAAGACCGAAAATTAGTTAATATGTTGGGGATTTGGGAACTATCACTTTGATTGGGAGTCGTATGAAAACTTTCATATTAAAAGTTATTCGATGATTTCCTAAATACTTTAATATCATATAAAACTCTAAATTTAAGATAAGAATTTTACTTGAAATTTTGTGAGAGATGAACCAGAGAGAACCACCCGATGATGCGGACGCCCAATTTATAACAGTTAGGGTTTCAAGAAACTTTCTTATAGAGTTTAATTTGGAAATTCAAATTTAAATTAATATTGCCTCCAAATCAGGGCTTGTTCACCCCTAATATCATAACAAACTAAAGCAATCGTACACTTCGCACATACCTAACCTACTTAATGTTTATTATGATTATATTGGTTGACCATCTAATCCTATTAAATACTAACATAATAGTATTCCCAATACAGATCAAGCAGGGGACTGATATTCACTCTTGAACGCCTTTTGTACAGGAAGCGATCTACGACTTATTTTCTATCTCCAATTTTTTTACATAAAATTAAACATTTCAAGAAAATATCGGGAGGCTGGAAATTTTGACACAAAATCTTATAGACTGATATTCAATCCCTAGTGTGTTTTGTAGATTAAAAAATTTGAGATTAATTTTCAATATGCAACACTTAGACGCACATTCTACAATTTCACTAGACTGCTATTTAGTCTCCAATGCTTGCCAATGATATAAAGGACCAGTTTTTATACGGATTTTCTTAATGACTATAATAATCAACTGTTAATATTTTGGCAATTTATTTGCACTAGCTTTCGGTTGTTATTTCAAACTAGATAAGTGACTATACTTGTGATATATGTGATCATTTGCAAATAAGACTAGTGATATTTTTAAGTTATTTCCTATCTATTATTTAGCGGGGAAAAAAACTTTGCTCAGTACTAAATTAATGTTCATTGTTTACATCTTTTTAAACGCACATTAAGAGAATATGATGCATAAGCTCTCCCACCTTTAACCTAATCTCAATCACCTCTGCCTCATTGCTTCCCAAATATATGAATTTATGTATGTGTTTTTATTACACTACTTGTAGATCCCGTGACGGGTGGATCTAAAAACTATCTTTGGATCAACCGAACTTAGTGCTAGCGGAAATCACACCAAGTCACCTAAGTGGTCTCGGATCTTGAGAATGTTTATTTCCGGTTTTAGAGAGAGAGAGAGACGCGAGAATTTAGAGAAAAAGATGTTATGTGTGTGTTATAGAATTTTGGCAAAAGGTTGTTTCTCTCATGACATGCTCCCTATTTATAGAGAAGTATGCATGAAAAGTAGTTTATTTCCAAATGCCCAATTGGCTTGTTTACATTTCCCTTGGGCCATTTCCTTTGGGCTTCATACATACAAAAATAAACATTTAAAGCCCAAATACATATATTCAATACAAAAGACTTAGTTATACTAAAAGGGGTCTAACAATCTCTCTCTAGTCTTTAGTATTGAAATCCGTTGGTGTCGTAGACCAAGCATTCGTCCTCGGTTAGTAGAAGTTCAACAAGTCTTCGGACAAACTTGTTGAAGGCTTCAACTATCCGGCCTGTATTCTAACGACCCAAATCCTCGACAGTCCCAAGCGGTGAGTTGTAGAGCTTCTTCACATCTTCTATGTGTAGACCCATAAGCTCATGCTCGTAAAATACTCGAATCTCGTGCATGTCACGGCAGTGGATGACATCCTCACCTGTTTTATTATTAAATTCCCAACCAGCAAAGTCTCGGAGAGTATTGGGAAGGAAGGGTTCGCCATGATATATCTCGTGACAGTCTTTTGGCGCCCTGTACCTCCACGTAGTACGTGGCTCTCCGGTGGTTGGGTCTACTTCCCGTGGGTTCTTGAACCTGCGACCCTTATTGACTTCAAAATCCTTATATCCCACCTTTGATTGATTATGAAGATGAGTCTTGACCCTGCCCTCCAATGTTTCCTCATACTCACCACGGCCTATAGCTTTTCGAAGATAGTTAATATCAAGCTCTGGTAACGACTTCAGCTCGTGGTGGTTGAGATAGATCAGGTCTCCGCTGTATCTTCTTATAGCCCAACAGTTGTTCTCCTTATCATACTTTGCGTAGACAATCAATGTATCGTCATGATAAGGGTAGTTGAGCACGCGGGCACATGCACGGCTTGACACGATGTGGGTCTTTCTCTTTTTCTTTGGAGGTTGGTGTGTCAAGTCGGCGGCTGGATCTGAGACGGGATCTGTTGCAGGGGCATCTGAAGCTTGATCTGGTGGCGTGTCAGTATTCGGCGAGTAGTTGAGGTAGTCGTCAGTTGTGTCTACTGCCTCCTCCGTTCCTGTAAGTAAGTCTACCAATCCCTTCCCAACTTCAATGAACTCATCAATAATACCTGCAAAATCATTTTCAGGAAACAATTCTTTATACATACTGTCAATTCGCGAATCGTGTTCGTTGACTTTGCTGGCGGAGTCATGTGCAACAGGGTCTTGTACATGTTCTTAATCATGTGCAACAGCGTCTCCACCATCTCCACCGTCTCCACCATCATCATTATCATCATCATCATCATCAAAACTATCATGAACGTTGTCGTCCTCATCATCGTCACTGTCTTCATCATCATCATCATCATCTTCTCCTTCCTCACCACCACCAACTTGGGCCTGTGGTGGTATTATTTGTTCAGGACCCCCGCTGGTACCGACACCACTTCCGGCTTGGCCAACCTGTTGTACAATATGACCAACAGTTGCCTCGCCCTCCGAACCCACAACATGAACTCCTCGCAGGGCCACACTTGGTCCTGCGGTGGGCTGTGATCCACCAGCCTGAGAAGTCTCACCAGACCTTCTCCAACTCCTGAAAACTGTATCAAGTCGATCCTCCAGACCATGAAAATAATCCTCATAAGGTCTGAGACAGCTTGATACTTGGTCACCAACTCTTCATTTTTCTTCAATTGTAGCTCATTTAGACGGTCATGCTCCTTAACTTTGGCTTGAACAGCCTCCATCTCGGTTCGAAGTTTAGCATTTTTAGCAATCAGTGTATCGAGAGAGGCAGAGGATGCTAGATGATTCTCTATATAGGAGACTCTGGAGTTCGTAGCCTCTTTCTCAACATCCCACTTTGTAGTGGCATCCTCAATCATCTTCTTCATCCTTTCTTCAAGAGCATTGGCAGTTGGTAAGTTCCTCTCTAGTGTGGTCACTCTATTACTAATCCTAGAGTGGTCTGCCCTCATATTAGCGTTCTCAGAAGACTCATGATTCATCAGCACATGTAGATTCTGGATTCTTGTGTGGAGGGTGTTAATCAGGAGGCGTTGACTCTCGATTTTGGCCTCATTCAGTTCTTTCTGCTCCTCCAACTCCTGAACCCTTGCTTTTAACTCCCCTTTCTCCTTTTCATCCCCAAGCTCCTTTTTCTTCATATCTTTAATAAATGTTAGAAGCACAATTTTCTCATTTGGCCCTTTTAGCGTTCGATTCCTCCGGTGCGACGATCCTATCGAGGATAGGATCGACGTACATTGGAGGTGTCGAAGACTTACCTCTTGTAATAGGCTTTGGTGAAAGGATAGTGGTTGGTGGGGTGGTGGACAAGATAGGTGGTGAAGTGGTCTGGGTAGGCAGTGTAATGGATTGGATAGGTAGTGATAAGGGTGTGCAGGTGGGTGGTGTTGGCTGTTTTTCTGGTGGTGAGGTGATAATGGTTTGGCTCCATAGGCTTGTTGATTGTATGGGTGAACTGAAGATGGAAGATGTGAATATTGAAGTGAAGGTGGGTTCAGTGGTAGTTTGTGTGGGTGGTGTTGTGGTTTGGGATGACTCGGGCTCGGTCCGGGTTGGTTGTTGTTGTGGAGTTGTGGGTTGTGGTTGTGATTGTGGTGGTGAGGTTTGAGGTTGGTCTTAAGGTGGTGAGGGTGGTATTTGAGGTAGGAAGGTTGAGATAGGTTGGTCCTTTGGTGAGGGTTCGGTTGTGGAATCGGGTGAGTCATGAAGCATGGTTTTGGTTTTCTTGGATTTTGCTTTCTTTTGGGTTTTGGGTTTCTTATAGGCTGGAATTTGGATTTTGGCTATATCTAGGTCCCTAAGTACTTTGGCTATGGTTTCCTTGGTAACTACAGGTGGGTCAGAGGGTTTACCTTGAGAGGGAAGCTTGACGATGATCTTGAGAGGCTTCTTAGAGTCCCTAAGTCTCTTGATACGCTTCAAGGGCTGTTGCTCCTCTTCCTCCTCTTCTTCCACTGCCTTGCCTTTACCAGAAGTGTCACCAACAGAAGGCTTGTCAGTATCCTTCCTCTTCAAATCATGCTTGGCCTTTGTTATGCCCTCAGCAAGTTCATCAAACGAATCTTGTTCAGCATCTTCCTCAACCTCAGGCTCATCAACCTCTCCACTTTCAACAGATGCCTCATCCCTAGCAGGCTCTGTTTCTTCAAACAAACCGAATTTAGGACCCGGCCTTGGTCCTTCATACTGATATCCCTTTCCTTTGGTGCTCAACAAAACACCAAAAATCGACAACTTGATCTCATTAGCATGATAAGGCTCAGGAAGCACCTTCATGTCTTTGGCCTTCTTAGAACCCGGCCTAGGAACATCTGGAATCATATCATCTAGAAGCATCTGTACAAACTTCGGGTACATGAGCCATGTAGAGTCAGTCTTTAAGTTGGCAATCATGCACAGGAACAACTCCGTGAATAATTGAACTCCTCCCGTCTTGTCAATGCAAACATAATGCGAACCCAGTCTGCCCTCATGCTATCATATCCTCCACGTATATCAGCAAAGCAATGGGTCACGATATGAAAGAGAAACCTCCAATATGGCGGGAGGTGTTTCTTCTCTAAGTTCTTCCACTCCTTGTCATATCCCATACTTGTCACAAAATCTTCCAACTTCGCCCTGTGACCTTTCTCATAAGTATAGTTTGGTTCATCTTTGATCTTTAACACCCTTCGAATATCCCCTTCAGTAATGGTGAGTTCTCTTCCGGCAACCTTGGTTTTAAATGATAGAGCATCATCAGCCAGTTTGGAAAACGCCCAGAAATCTAACACCCACTTGTAATAGATAGCTGGGTTGGCCGTGATGGCGTGTGCAAGGGGTGACTGTCTTAATCCTTTCACCATAGATGTAAATACTCTGTCCTCTTTGGATTTGGGGAGCCCGAGAGCACAGAATTGATTATGACCCTGAAATCAGACCACAAGAACATAAGAATCATCATTGAAAAAGAACTAAAATAGATAAGTGATATACAAGAGTCTTAAATATTTATAAGTTAATTAACTTTTAATTTCAATAGATTAATCCATTATGTATATTTTAGTTTAATTAGTTACAAGATGAATATAGATTATTTACAAGTTCATTAAATCCAATAGGTCCAGAATATATAGGTTTTATATGCCCATAACAGTCCAAAGTCCAAACAGTCCAAAAAGATCCAAACAGTCCAGTAGCCTAAGTTTTAAGTTTCTGAAAATTTTGCTAAGTGTAAGTTTTTCACATGAGGATTTCGCATAGGATCCAGTTTCGCTTCGCATAGGCATACAAAGCGAAACAGAAATCCTTTCGCTTCGCATGGGCATGCGAAGTGAAAGAGAAATCCTTTCGCTTCGTATGGGCATGCGAAGCGAAACAGAAATCCTTTCGCAGCATGCAAAGCTAAACAGAAATCCATTTTGCTTCACATGCTTATGCGAAGCGAAATGCACTCTTATGCGAAAAAAGTAAACTTAGCCTTTTTTAGATTTCCTTTCCTTTCCATATGGTCGCCAAGACCCGAATCGAAGATCTGGAGGGTTTGAGAGAGAAACCCTTTGGTTTGCTTGGGAAATTGAACTCTTGAACCCATGAACTAACCCTAGATCTACAAACTTTTCAAAACAAACCTAACTGTAGGTTCCCTGGACGGATCGCACGAGATATCTCGGTCTACTCAGGTGCGGAATCCTTGCGTAGATTGTTACGAGTATAGAACACGAATCACACGAACACACGAAACGAACACACATTATATATTATAACTCAAACACGTGATGTAATATCACTGTTATAGACTCTCGTCCTCACGTTACAATGAACTTGAACAACTGACACGAACTTAAACAACTGTTTTAACCAAGCCGTAACCTAGGACTATTTATACACGACAACTTCGCCTGGCATGTTCAGGCGAAGTTGTCCATAACTTCGCTTGACTAACAAGTTCGCCTGTTAAGCGAACTTGTCAGTAACTTCGCTTAAACATACAAAACATAATTAAACCTTACAGACTCGATTACAGACACTAGACTATGAACTACTGACATTATGCACCAACAGACTCCCCCTTGGCAGTAGCTTCATATCTTGATCTTTAAGCGCTTGTCTTGTAATCTTCAATCTTGTATCTTCACGCATGCACTCCTTCTCTAACACAAACTGACACAACTCTTTGATACTTCCTCGCTTCATCCTTCCAAGCAGGAATATAAAAGATTTTCTTCTCATTAAGCACCTTCAGATCAGCTTGCGATAAGTTTACCAAATGCATCGGATCGTAAACTCTTAGGAGCTCTTGTTCATCCTCGTCTTCCATCACCGCTTCAGCAGTCTGGCAATCAACATACCACCATTTAAGATTCTTCAACACATCTTGAGGCATAGTCTTCATTGGAACCTCCTTAATGCATCGGATCGGTTTGTACTTCATTACCATCCATGGCTTGCCATCTGCTCTCATTCCCCTTTCTTTATCTTCCACTAGCTTTCCCTTCTGTGGCTTTAATAACTCAAACTTCTTTTCTTTAATACTTTCTTTCCACATGATCTTCCCAATAACTCTCGCCATGTTTTCGTCGCTTCTATTAATCAGCCCCAATCTAGCCAAATCCTTCACCTCACATTCAGGCAATGTATTGAGAGATCTCAACGTTCTCTTAAAGTATTGGATCCCATCATATCGTTTAATCACAAAGAGCTTCAACTGCTCATCATAGATCCAGCAAATAATCCCTTTCTTCGCTTCAGCATAGCCTTTAATATTGTAACTCTTCTTAAACATTGTAGGGACCGCTGGTTTCTTCGTTTTGACGAACCACTGAGCATAGCCTTCCTTCCACCTAGGCTGCTCTTCCCATTCAGTCTCATCAATTACTGTCTCATTACCCATATCTGTTTTCTCAATATCTGGGATCTCGTGTTCAACATTTTCTTCTACTATTTCACCTTCTTCAACATCTTCTTCAATCACAATCTGTGCGCCAATCTTCTCAATCTCCTCAATAGGCAGCACATCATCATCAAACATCACATCATCATCTAGCATATCATCATCTAATTCTTTCAAAGCATCAATCACATCATCTTCATCATCAACCATCACCACCTCATCACCACCAACTGCACCTGCAGACTCCCCCTGAGCTGTGGAAGTCCCAAGAGCTTGAGTAGTTCTTGGCAACTCACCACCTGCACCTTTCGATGCATTGGGATCATCGTCTCTATCATTTCTCTTCTTTGTCCTTAACTCGTCGCCTCTACAGCTTGTCTCCCCCTGAGATGCCAAGAACTCCTTCATAGCATCTATAATTCGCCCATGTTCAACCAGGAGGGGCGACTGTAGTTGATTTTCTGCTACAAGGCGTTGAATAGCCTGGGTCTGGATAAAGTTTATCCTCGATTGCTCTGCCACGAACCGTTCAAGTGCAGCTATTCTCTCCGAGTCTGAGAGGGTTGCATCGAAATCGAACCTCATGTGAGATGTGTCTTGAGTATACTCAGCAGGGATCTCGAATGTAACCGGGACATCAGAAGCAGTTGTGGATGTAACCGCAGGTGGTATCATGTCCGACAACCCTGCAGTTGCAACGACTGTCGACTCTACAAATTGTGCCACCACCTCTGAAGGAGTAAGCGTTGGAGGTGGTAAAGACACAATCTCCGGAGTCGTCATCTGTAGTGTGATGGATGGGATGCCGACAGCTGATGTAGCCACCACGGGAACTTCCGCGACGCTTAAACTTGTAACCTGTACAGATGTAGGAACAATCGACATACCTGACAGTGCGGATGGAGCGAAACGTACAACTCTTGAAGTCTCTCCAGCTCCCATACCTGCACCTGTCCTTTCCCGTCTTGAACGTCTAATCAACTTGTGAATATCCTCTTCTTCTTCTTCTGACTCAGTATCATCAACTGTCCTCTTTCTCTTCCCTAACGTCCTCTCTCGAGTCACCAACATCCTTCTCGCCTCATCCATAACATCATCAAGATCTGAGTCAGCCACCGTCGTAGCTGCTCTAGTAACATTCACTTCCCGAACCTGTGCAGCAGAGACCTGCACCTCTTCTTGCGGATCAAACCGGTCCATGTCGAAGAATCCTTGGCCGCCAAATGCAGCATCAAGGTCTACATCCTCCTCAGCCGACACAACAGGCACAACAGGTACATCTCGAGGTGCTCCTACCTGTCGTGGTTGAGGGTCTCTGAACTCATCCCCACGAGCTGGCACATACCCCGGGTTTATTAAGTACCCAAAGAGTGGAGTATGCCTTGGACGCAGTTCAGGCTTGCTCCTCGCACTGGATGTGCGGCATTGAGCGAAGATACGTTTGCTCACACTCTCCACGTATCGTATTGGACGTCGTTGAGGCAACGTGGGAGCAACATGATTCAAGATCATCTGAATGAATCTTGGATACATGATGAACCTCTCACGAGCCATCGCTCTTCTCTGTCTATCGATCTCGTAAAAGACCATCTGACTAAAGCTATAACGTTTGTTATAAGTCAGAGCAGTCATTGCTGACTGCATGGTCGCACCCATACCATCAGTGCCCGCCTTCCTCCTAGACATGCAGACAATCATTACGTGCATGAGGAAGCGCCACTGATCGAGTAGGAAACCCTTCCTCCTCTGAGTATCACCTAATGGACCAGAATAGCCCATTCGGAGAAACGCTCCATCACGGAACGGAGCCACAAACTCTGTAGGGTCATCCCTAGTCTCCTCACCGAACCGTAAAGCCACCCGTATTTGTTCAGATGAGAACTGAACCTCTTGATTGTTGACGGTTGCTCGCATAACCGGGGGCTCAACGCGGCAATCGTTTTCCACAGTCTGCCAGAAATCCTCGATATTGGGTAAGGATATCGGCAGAGTCGTAGTGATAGCGTGGAATATCCTCGAGCGAATGAGGAATGTGATTATCTCGCGGTATCCTCAACACCGCTCGCTTCCGGGTCTAAGGTGATATACATGTTATGACCCGGGAAGAATTGCCTCTGATTATCTCCATCGTCACCTCCAGCACCTCCAGCACCTGCTACTGCAGCCATATCTGCAACAAACGAACCAAGTTAGATAAACGTTAAGGCGTACCACAAGTTCGCTTGTTACCATGTGCGAAGTTGTGATAAAATCTGTATAGGCGAAGTTAAAGTTGGGGCGAAGTTGGGAACAACTTCGCTTCATCTTTAAGTTCGTCTAATAATTAAAAAATTAAAAGGTCCAGGCGAAGTTAGTGATAACTTCGCCTCACCACAACATCGCCTCAGGCGAAGTTGAGCCTCAGGCGAAGTTACGGATAACTTCGCCCAAACCTTAAGTTCGCCTGAATCTGAATCGGCGACTGTAAGGATTTCGAACGACGTGCAGTTGGCGATTTTAACGATTGTGGACTCCGTAAAACTCGATTTTATGATGGTCTAGACGTTCAGGTTGTTCACAACCACGTAAAAACAAGTTTGAAAAACGGTTTCAAAAATCCGACGGTCCGAGGTTTTGTAACGGTTCGACACGACCTTAGATAAACAAGAAAGAACATGTGTTATACGATATGTCGACACCACGAACCTTGAATCGTAACGGAAACTGAGAAAAAGAACAGAGATGAAATCGACGGACAAGATCGCTTGTTTATGAGACAAGTTCGCTGGAATTTTCGGAATAAGTTCGCTGATATAAAATAATGAACGAATGACCTTTGAAAATCCTTATATAGGGGCGAAGTTATACAGGCGAAGTTACGGTTAACTTCGCCTAGGCGAAGTTATTCACAAGTTCGCCTGTTTAACAACATCGCCTATATTTACAAAATCAACCCTTATAATTTGAACATTTTGCAATTAACTTTTAAAACTTCCCTTTAAGAATTAAATAACACGATCAAGTCCAAGTAACCAGATACAAAATTATAAAACTACCTAAGTACAAGAAACTTTTTAAAAATTAAAGTATAAGGGATCAAATTTCAGTCTCGATAGGGACTACTACGTTTTAGAAAAGATCCGAACAGAAATCATACTAATTACGTGACTGTCACATAGATCCGTGTTTAGCTGTATTATGACATAAAGAAACAGGTTGTAGGCAGGTAAATAACTTAAGATGGTTTTCATCGTTTCTGTGATACGAGTTAAGTTCAATTAAGCTCAAAATTTAAGTGGGACACAACTCAGAGATAATGATGCCTCCTATCTATTCTCAAAGCGTATTTGGCTTTCCCCAAGTCACCCCGAATTGACTTCGACCCGTAGTGTCTGATTAAGTTTGTAAGTACTCTTCATCTGCTTCCCGTTCTCTTTCTTACTCCATGATTGAGAAGTCTTGACATTTTCAGCTCTAGAATGTTTTCATAACTCCTAATTTTTTTTTTTTTTTTTTTTATGATAAACATTTACATAGACTTCAGAGTAGTAAACAACTGCAAGTCCCGAATCTGGATCACTGCAGTTTCTTGAAACGCTATCTTCACGGGAATCAGAACACTTACGGGCTCGTGTATGACTGGGTAATCGCTTTTCTGCCTATCATTCGGAAAGATATATATGAAGACATGCAAAACTCGTAAGGAGTTTCCACGTAAAATCAAGTAGATTTAGTTTGTATCACATCTACTTTTACACACCATAAAAAGCTACCATGACATACAATGACTGTCCTAAAGCCTTTTAAGCCTAATAACTTCACTAGTTAAGCACACAGAATCAGTATATCTATCATTTTCCAAGGTTGGATCAATTTTCTGTTAAACATAGCAAACAAACTTCTTACGAAGTAGCAGACTTGAAAAATAATTTCATTTCCCTTTTAAATATTTTAACATTAATCGCCCCGACCAAAACAAAGTCTTCAGGTAAACGGCTATCCCGAAGATCCAATGGATCAGCTGGACCGACCACATACTAGTATGTGTCCTTCTAACTAAGTATGATCGACTAATTTTAAGCGAAAGAATGAAAACTCATCATAAACCACCCCGGTCACTTTCAGTCCTTTGGTTAATGGCTATCCTCAAATTCTACAAGTAGAAAATGAGGACCAAAACATATCCGAAGACAAGTCCTTCAAACTGAGGCAACCGACATATTTTTAAGCGATAGTGACGTTTTTTTTTTTTTTTTTTCAAATATAACATGAAAAGCATGGTTACTCGGGATTGATCATCCCATTCAGCTCGATAAGGTTTTGAAATCTTGTTTTGTCACACGCTTTAGTATAAAGATCAGCGAAATTATCAAGCGTATCCACCTTTTCAAGCACAATCAGTTTCTTCTCAGCACAATCCCGTATAAAATGATGACGTATGTCAATATGTTTAGTTTTACTGTGCTTCACGGGATTGTTAGTTACTGAGATAGCAGCTGTGTTATCAATGCAAATAGGAGTAAGTAAGAAATTCAGACCATAGTCGCGCAACTGTTGTTGAATCCAAAGAACCTGGGAGCAGCAGTTGGATGCTGCCATGTATTCTGCTTCACAGGTTGAAATTGCGACCGAAGTCTGTTTCTTGCATTGCCACGACACCAATCTGCCACCAAGAAACTGACATCCTCCAGTTGTTGACTTCCAACTCTGATTGCACCCTCCATAATCAGAATCTGTGTAAGCGACTAGCTCCAAGTCTCCTCCTCTCGGGTACCACAACCCCAGCTTCGGTTTGCCCTTGAGATACCTCAGTATCCTCTTCACACCCTTCAGATGAGATTCTTTTGGGTTTGCCTGAAAGCGTGCACAAAGACAAACAGCAAACATTATATCAGGCCTAGAAGCAGTTAAGTACATTAAAGAACCTATAATAGCCCGATATTGAGTTGGGTCCACATCTGCATCACCGTCTGACTCAACACCCAATTTGTGATTGACGCAGATTGGAGTGTCGAATGGAGTGCTGTCCTCCATCTTGAAGCGTTTGAGCACATCATGTACATACTTGGTCTGATGAATGAACATCCCATCCTTCTTCTGATCAACCTGCAATCCTAAAAAGAAAGTTAGTTCACCCATAGCACTCATTTCAAACCTCTTTTTCATGACGGCCTCAAAATCTTGACACATGGAGACTCTTGATGCAGCAAAGATAATGTCATCCACGTAGACTTGCACCAGCAGGAAGTCGCTTCCATCTCTCTTGAAGAACAACGTGCTATCTATCTTCCCTCTTTCAAACCCATTTTCAAGCAAGTAATCTGATAAAGTTGAATACCAGGCACGAGGTGCCTGATGTAGTCCATACAATGCCTTGCTTAACTTGTACACGTGATCAGGAAAGTCTGGGTCAGGAAAACCCAGAGGTTGCTCAACATACACTACCTCATCAACTTTCCCATTCAGAAACGCACTCTTCACATCCAACTGAAATACCTTCATCTTCTTATAAGCAGCGAACGCCAAAAACAATCTAATGGCTTCCAACCTTGCGACAGGAGCGAACACTTCATTATAATCAATCCCCTCTTGTTGATTAAAACCTTTAACGACTAGCCTCGCCTTGTTTCTTATGATAATCCCTTTCTCATCTCTCTTGCACTTAAACACCCATTTTGTGCCTATCGCATGCACATGCTTCGGTTTTTTAACCAAAGTCCAAACTTCCATTTTCTTGAATTGAGCCAACTCTTCTTGCATAGCTTCGACCCACGAGCTGTCCTTGAGAGCCATTTGATAATTCTTCGGTTCAATCTGGCTGATAAAGCAGGTGTACAAGCATTCGTTGATTATGCCTGTCTCCTTGATGCTTGTGTAAACACAGGTGTGCTCATTCAAGCTACGTCTTGTTTGTACACCGGAGGACACATCACCAATCACATTCCCCAAAGGGTGATCTTTATGAATTCTCGTGGTCGGAACAGAACCGACATGCAAATTGTCTTCCAAGTTAGAAGAGAGCTCGTCAATGGTTGTTTCATGCTGAGAGTGAAATGGATTGAAAAATTCTTCTTCAGTCGAGGCAGCAGGGGTATCGATAGCATTTGTTGAGGAAGGTTGACATTTATCGATCAGCTGTCTTTGCAATAGATTTTCTTCCTCATCAAGGATCATCTTCGTAGCAACTCTCTCTTATTCTTCAGCAATATCCAAATACGGTATGTTAAAAGACTTAAAAAGTTTAACATAGTCGAAAAACTCAGCAGGTCCGTTGCTTGGTTTTGGCGGTTGGTAACTTGTGATATCGGTGTTACACACCACCTCAACCTTGCTGGTCGATGTATTAAAGACACGTCTGTTGGGAGTCCCAACAACATAACCGACTAAGATTCCTTCATCGGCTACTTCACCAAATTTAGAATTTGTCTTTAAAATCGAACAAGGGGACCCGAATGGTTCAAGACCACTCAAGTTGGGCTTTCTCCCATGCATAAGCTCATAACACGTTTTACCAAGTCTTTTAACAGTTAAGACTCTATTCAGAACATAACAGGCTGTAGCAATAGCTTCAGCCCAAAACACCATAGGAAGCTTCGAATCAGCCAGCATTGTTCTGGCTCCTTCAATTAACGTTCTGTTCTTCCTTTCAGCCACTCCATTCTGTTGCGGTGTATACGGAGCGCTGTATTGGTGTTCAATCCCTTTCTGAAGGCAGAAGATCTCCATCTCAAAATTCTTGAACTCCGTTCCATTGTCACTCCTGATGAACTTAACCCTTTTATCCATAACGTTCTCAACTTTGGTAATCAAATTCTTCACCATCTGAGCCGTTTCGTCTTTTGATTTCAGGAAATATACCCACGAATATCGTGAGTAGTCATCAGTGATCACCAAGCAATAAGAAGTACCTCCTAGACTTTTTGCATTCACGGGACCGAAGAGATCCATGTGAAGCAACTCTAGAGTACTGACAATAGAATTGACCTTCTTGGTGTGATGGGATTTCTTGTGCTGCTTTCCCTTTTTGCACGCTATACATTTATCTTCAAAATTGAAATTCTTCAAGGGAACGCCCAGCACAAGTCCATTCTTGACAATGTTGTTCATCTTCCGAAGATGAATGTGCCCCATTCTCCTATGCCACAATTCGGACTCCGATTCGCTCGCTTTTGTCATAAGGCATGATTCTTCCGTGGCCATTTCAGTCAACCTCATATCCATAATGTACGTATTCCTATCACGTGGAGCCTTCATCACAATCCACTCCTCTGGTATCTGAAAACCAGGTTGCAACACAATCGCCTCATTCTTTGTAAAGTGAACGGTGTACTCCTTATCACATATCTGCGACACACTCAGCAGATTGTGCTTCAATTCTTCCACAAAGTTAACTTTTTCTAATGTCATCTTCCCGTTAGACACCGTTCCCATTCCTGTAATCTTGCCACCACTTTCACTGGCAAAGCTCACTCTCACTCCTTGAACAGGTTTCAAATCGTGTAACAAGTATTTGTTACCCGTCATGTGCCGGGAACAGCCGCTATCTACAACCCAAAGATTGTTGGCAGCCCTGTTCAACTGTTCCTGCACAATAAAGCAAAAGATTAGAATTTAGGGACCCAAGACCAATTGGTCTTGGATCTATACATCCCAAACTTTGGCTTTCCAAAGTTAGTATTTTGAGAATTCCTGTAAGTCCTATTAGGATACCTCCTTGAAGATTGATTGTGAGGCCTTCCAAACCTTTGTGAATTGAAAGAATTATAGCTTGTGGTTTGGTTATTAGTAGTGTAAAACTGAGATTTGTTTCTATGAAAACCTGAATTAGTCACATTTTTGAATTTTAAATGGTTTTCATTTTTAGCAGCATGATAATTACTATTAGGCTTATTCTCAGTTTTAATAGGCCTTACACCTCTGAATCGCTGCTTCAGAGGGCAATCTGCAACTAGGTGCCCTAATTGATTACACCTAAAACAACACCTATGCTCAACCTTTTTATCAACCGGTGTTTTAGATGTCGAGGCTTTATTACCGCCCGTTCGTCTCACATATGGTGGGACGTACGGGTTTAGTGGAGTACTCTTTTTATTCGTCTTATCTTTCTCTCCACCATTGGGTAATACCTCCTCCTCTTTTGCCTTACCAGACTCGGATGACTTATCCGAATCCGATGAGACTGGACTTGGATCAGAAATTTTAACACTTGAAACAGGCGAACTTGTTTCGCCTCCACTAACATTTGGTTCTTTACAAGTTACTTTAACTGGTACTGTCTGAGCAACCTCAAAGTCAACAGATTTCTGAACACTAGGGTTAAAAGTGTAATTGTGATTATAAGGTGGTGGAACCTCATGATAACCGATTCCTCCTCTCTTAGCAGAGGAACCTTGATCACTAACAAGGTGATCAAGAATAGCAGAGGAATTTCTGAACTGCTCTAGTTTTCTATTCAGTTCCACCACTTTTACCTGGTGATCAGCAATCTGTTTTTCTCTATCAGCAATTAGTTTGGTTTTTTCCTCCAAAACTTCATAGCTTAAATCAATCACTTCAATTTTTTCAGCAAGTTTTGTTTTTAGACTTTTAACATCTTTTTCACAAGCTTTTATTTTGACTTTATAGCTATTTTCTCTTGCTTTTGTAAAATGATGATCTTCTTTTAGGGTTTTAAATTCAGCATCCAACCTAACATACTGATCGGTTATAGTTGCTAATTGCTCAGACAAGTTTTCACATTTAGAACATGTAGGTTTAGAACATACCTCTGAGAGCTGGTCTTTAACATCTGCCATGAAAGCTTTTTATTCTCCGGTAACCTTCTCACTTTCTTCAGTTTCAACCTTCGCCAAATTTGCCTGCTCAAAAGTTTCTTTAGACTGCAGGTTCCAGTTGTATTCACCAGCTTCTCTGGATATCATGGCACTATAATCTTTTCTACCCTCATTATGCTGTGTAGACCTTCCCTGACTTTGTTCCACACGCTCATTCCTGCATTCCTTTGCAAAGTGACCGTTTTGCTGACAATTGTAGCATCTTACCTTCGTCTTGTCGAACCCTGGCCTTCCACCGACAAACTTTCTTCCGGTCTTATTCATAAACCTTTTCACTCTTCTTACGATCATGGCCATCTGCCATTGTAGATCCATTTCTTCCATATCATCAGCATCAATCTGGTCATAGTCTTCATCCAACATAGCTGGATCAACAATCTTCCCCTGAATATAGTTCTCATAGGAAGCAATGAAAGAAGCATAGAGACCAAACTGCTCTTCAGCAGACTTGACACTCATAGGCATCTTGGAGTAGTTGTTGCTGGGAATACTTGGAGAGCAACTACTCTTGCTTACCTGGGGTTGAGAACCACTCGATCCACCTGCTACATAGCAAACATCACCATTTGTGTTGACTGACACATGACCCTCATGTGATGAGTTTGCGCCCGACTCTCCCTTCGAGTAGTAGGCAGCAGATTCAGTCTTCGATCCTGAGCTAGTGTTGACTTTAGCTCCATACATACCTGGATCTTGAACCTGATCCGTAGGTGTCTCTTTTCTGACCATGTTAAGCTCAAAGGTTCTGAGCTTGTTGACTGCCGTTTCTAGATCATATGTGGGAAAGTCTTTGTCTTCCCTCATCAGCATAGTGTACATCTCCCATTTTGGTGGGAGAGCATCTAGAAGCTTCTCAACTATTTCTTCTTCTCGGTAGGAAATAGAATAGTTGCTCAGTTCAGTCATCAGATGGTAATATCGAGTGATAATATCATCTAAGGATTCATTCTTCAAATACTTGAAGACTGAGAACTGGGTTTTGAGCAATTTTATCTTGGAAGCACGGATTCCTACATTCCCTTCAAATCTGTTCTCAAGAGCTTCCCAAAGCTCTCTTGCTGACGTATACTTTCTAAACGTATGAAGGATCTCTTGTGGAAGAGCCATAGTAATAGCAGCATGAGCCTTGCTCTCGGCCTCATACATCTTTTTTTCTTCTTCTTCTTCCATTTTGCTATACTTTTTGATTTGATCACGACCTTCATACTCCATAACTGGTGGAATATAACCATCCTGGATGCATACCCACATCTTCGCATCCTGGTATTTGACGTATTGTATGAACCGATCCTTCCATGCAACGAAATCGGTTCCCTTCAGCAATCTTGGGGCCTTAGTAGCTGACCCTGCTTCAATTTCCATCTTCACTAACTCAGAGATGTTAATCGACGACATCTTTCTCGAAAAGTAAGAAACCCGAAAAATTAATTTTTTTTTAAAGCACTGTAGGCGAAGTTACGGATAACTTCGCTTTAGTCTTAACTTCGCAGAAGAACTTCGCTGATGATTAACTTCGCTTAAGGTAAGCGAACTTAGGAGGTAGGCGGAGTTGTAGAGAACTTCGCTGAGTTAGGCGAACTTGAGAAGGTAGGCGAAGTTGTGGATAACTTCGCTTAACCTTATATCTTCGCTGAAACCCTACGAACAGTGACGGCAACTTCGCCTGATGAACACGGACGTTTTTGCAGATCTGAAATCTGGATTTTACGAGGTTTTTGACGGGGCAAAGGCTTGATTACGATAGTAGGAGGTAAGATTGACTCAAAAACACAGAAAACACGTCCCGCGAATAGTCGAAACGGGACGATTTCTACACCCGCGTGAATATCCCGAACCACACAATCGAGCAAATGCTCTGATACCAATTGTAGGTTCCCTGGACGGATCGCACGAGATATCTCGGTCTACTCAGGTGCGGAATCCCTGCGTAGATCGTTACGAGTATAGAACACGAATCACACGAACATACGAAACGAACACACGTTATATATTATAACTCAAACACGTGATGTAATATCACTGTTACAGACTCTCGTCCTCACGTTACAATAAACTTGAACAACTGACACGAACTTAAACAACTGTTTTAACCAAGCCGTAACCTAGGACTATTTATACACGACAACTTCGCCTGGCATGTTCAGGCGAAGTTGTTCATAACTTCGCTTGACTAACAAGTTCGCCTGTTAAGCGAACTTGTCAGTAACTTCGCTTAAACATACAAAACATAATTAAACCTTACAGACTCGATTACAGACACTAGACTATGAACTACTGACATTATGCACCAACACTAACACTAACAATTAATGATGATTAACAGGTCCTAACTGTCTAATAACATATTATAATCATGACAATAGCACATATGTAGGTTCCCCGGACGGATCACACGAGATATTCCGATATACACAGGTGCGGAATCCCTGTGTAGATCGTTACGGACGTAGAACACAATCACACGAATACGATACGAACAAACACACGTTATATTAATAACTCAAACCGTGATACTTACAGACTCTCGACCTCACGTCACTTGACTCACTGAATTACACGTAACTCGAACCACTAACCAACTTAATCAACTCTAAAACCGTAATCCGTAATCTATATAAATACACGACAACTTCGCCTCAGGCGAAGTTGTCCATAACTTCGCTCGTTCAACAAGTTCGCCTAGGCGAACTTGTCAACAACTTCGCTTGGTTAACAAGTTCGCCTAAGCGAACTTGTCAACAACTTCGCTTTAAACAAACAAATACATAAACAATATTACAGACTCGATTACAGACATTAGACATATGAACTACTGACATTTATGTACCAACAGACTCCCCCTTGGCAGTAGCTTCATATCTTGATCTTTCTGCTCTTGTCTCGTAATCCTGTATCTTCACGCGTGCACTCCTTCTCTAACACATACCGTGACTACTCGCTGATATTTCCTTGCTTCATCCTTCCAAGCAGGAATATAGAATATCTTCTTTTCATTCAACACTTGCAGATCAGCTTTCGATAAGTTAACAAGATGCATCGGATCATACACCCTCAGCACTTCTTGTTCATCTTCGTCTTCCATCACGGCTTCAGCAGTCTGGCAATCAACGTACCACCATTTTAGATTCTTTAACACATCTTGAGGCATAGTCTTCATTGGAACCTCCTTGATGCATCGGATCGGTTTGTACTTCATCACCATCCATGGCTTGCCATCTGCTCTCATTCCCCTTTCTGTATCCTCCACGAGCTTTCCCTTCTGTGGCTTTAATAATTCAAACTTCTTCTCTTTTATGCTTTCTTTCCACACGATCTTCCCAATCACTCTTGCCATGTTGTCTTCACTTCTATTTATCAGGCCCAACCTGGCCAAATCCTTCACCTCACATTCCGGCAACGTATTGAGAGATCTCAGGGTTCTTTTGAAGTATTGAATACCATCATAACGCTTTACCACAAACAACTTTATCTGTTCATCATATATCCAACAGATAATTCCCTTCTTCGACTCAGCATAGCCTTTGATGTTAGAACTCTTCTTGAACATGGCTGGAACAGCAGGCTTCTTGGTCTTAATAAACCAATGAGCACAGCCTTCCTTCCACCTAGGCTGCTCCTCCCACTCAGTCTCATCCATCTCAGTATCCATGTCGGCTTTCTCAACATCAGGGATCTCGTGTTCAACGTCTTCTTCTACTATCTCTCCTTCTTCTATCCCATCTTCAATCACAATCTGCTCACCGATCTTCTCAATCACATCACTCGGCAGCACATCTTCATCAAACAACACATCATCGCTGAACATGTCATCGTCCAGTTCCTTCAACGCATCAATCACGTCATCCTCCACCAACACCACATCATCACCACCATAACCACCAGCCGCGTCGGCAGACTCCCCCTCAGCTGTGGAAGTACCAAGAGCTTGAGAAGTTCTTGGCAGCTCACCACCTGCATCTTTCGATGCATTGGGATCATCGTCTCGGTCATTTCTTCTTTTCGTCCTGAGCTCGTCGCCCTTACAGCTCATCTCCCCCTGAGATGCCAAGAACTCCTTCAAGGCATCGATAATCTTCCCATGCTCAACCAGGAGGGATGACTGTAGTTGATTTGCTTCCACTAGGCTTTGAATAGTCTTCGATTGCTCTGCCACGATCCGCTCTAGTGAAGCTATTCTCTCTGAGTCTGACATAGGCGAAGGCGAGACATCAGAAGCAGGCGTAACCGCAGGTGGTACCATACCTGATAACCCTGCAGCAGTAACGACCGTTGACTCTACAAATCGTGCAGCTACCACCGACTGAGTAAGCGTTGGAGGTGGTAGAGACACGATCTCCGGAGTCGACGTCTGGATAGCAGTGATGGATGGAATGCCAGCAGCTGATGTAGCCACCACGGGAACATCCGCAGCGCTTGTACTTGTAACATGTACAAAAGAAGGAACGATAGACATACCAGACAGTGCGGCCGGAGCAAAACGTACCATCCTTGAAGTCTCTCCAGCTCCCATGCCAGCACCTGTCCTTTCCCGTCTTGATCTTCTTATCAGCTTATGTATATCTTCTTCCTCTTCTGACTCTTCATCATCCTCCGTTCTCTTTCTCTTCCCAACCGTTCTCTCTCTAGACACCATCAACCGTCTCCCCTCATTCATGATCTCATCCAAATCTGAGTCAGCAATCGACGTTGCTGCTCTAGTAACACTCACACCCGTACCTTGTGCAGCCGAGACCTGCACCTCTTCAACTTGATCCATATCAAAATAACCTTGACCTCCAAAAACTGCGTCAAGATCTATATCCTCTGCAACCGACACAACAGGCACAGCAGGTGGAGCTTGAGTTGCTCTTGCCTGTCACGGTTGAGGATCTCTGAACTCGTCCCCACCAGCAGGAACATACTCTGGGTTAATTAAAAACCCAAACAGTGGAGTATGCCTGGGACGACGTTCAGGGTTGCTCCTCGCACTTGAAGTGCGGCATTGAGCAAAGATATGTTTGCTCACAGATTCCACGTATCTTATCGGGCGTCTCTGAGGTAGATTCGGAGCCACATGGTTCAATATCATCTGGATAAAACGTGGGTACATAATGAACCGCTCCCGAGACATCGCCCTTCTTTGCCTGTCAATCTCGTAAAAGACCATCTGACTGAAACTGAAGCGTTTATTGTAAGTCAGTGCAGTCATTGCAGACTGCATGGTCGCACCCATACCATCCGTGCCCGCATTCCTCCCAGACATGCAAACTATCATAACGTGCATGAGGAAGCGCCACTGATCTAGAAGGAAACCCTTCCTCCTCTAGGTATCACCTAATGGACCAGAGTAGCCCATTCGGAGAAACGCTCCATCACGGAACGGAGCTACGAACTCAGTTGGGTCGTCCCTTGTCTCTTCTCCAAACCGTAATGCCACCCGGATCTGTTCAGAATTGAACTGAACTTGTTGATTGTTCACAGTCGCTCGCATGACCGGGGGCTCAACACGGCAATCATATTCTACCGTCTGCCAAAAGTCTTCGATATTTGGTAGAGATATCGGCAGAGTGTTCGTGATAGCATGAAAAATCCTCGAGCATAGGAGGAAAGTTATGATCTCGCTGTAATCGTCCACACCGCTCGCCTCCGGGTCAAGGGTGATGTACATATTGTGACCCGGGAAAAATTGACGTTGGTTATCACCATCGTCTCCTCCTGCACCTCCAGCACCAGCTACCGCAGCCATATCTGCAACAAACTAACCAAGTTAGATAAACGTTAATGAATAACACAAGTTCGCTGGTTACCATGAGCGAAGTTGTGATAAACTCTGTATAGGCGAAGTTAAAGTTGAGGCGAAGTTGGGAACAACTTCGCTTCAGCTTTAAGTTCGTCTAATTAACATTAAGTAAAAATGATCTAGGCGAAGTTAATGTTAACTTCGCCTCATCACAACATCGCCTCAGGCGAATTTAAGTTTCAGGCGAAGTTACGGATAACTTCGCCTCAGGCGAACTTAAGCTTCAGGCGGAGTTACGGATAACTTCGCCTAAACCCTAACTTCGCCTGAATCTGAAACGGCGACAGTAAGGATAATTCAGAATTCAAAATCCGATGTTTCGGCTTGTTTAGACGATTAAGGACTCCGAATAACATGGTTTTAAGGTTATCTAGAAGATCAGAATAGTTCTTAACACGTAAAAACAAGATTTGAAAATCGGTTTTTAAATTCCGATGGTCCGAGGTTTCGAAATCGGTCCAAACGACCCCTCATAAGCATGAATGAACATAGAATACATGATAAATCGACATCTCGAACCTTGAACTTAATGAAATCTGGGAAAAATAACACGGAATCGAAATAAACAACAAGTTCGCTGGAAAATCGCTAAGTTCGCTATGAAAATCGGTGGTTATATGTTCGCTGAATAATGAACAGTTTGACTCTAAGTATTCCTTATATAGGGGCGAAGTTATACAGGCGAAGTTACGGATAACTTCGCCTAGGCGAAGTTATCCACAACTTCGCCTGTTCAACAACATCGCCTATATATTTACAAAATCAAACCTTATAATTTGAACATTTTTCAATTAACTCTTTAAAAACTTCACTTTAAGAAATAAATGACATGATCAATTCTAAGTAACCAGTTAAAAAAAATAAAACTATCTAAGTACAAAAACTTAAAAAATTTAAAGTATAAGGGATCAAATTTCAGTCTCGATAGGGACTGCTACGTTTTAGAAAAGATCCGAACAGGAATCATACTAACTACGTGACTGTCACATAGATCCATGTTTAGCTGTATTATGACATATAGAGATAGGTTGTACGCAGGTATAACTTAAAGTGGTTTTCATCGTGTCTGTGATACGAGTTAGGTTCGATTAAGCCTCAAAATTTAAGTGGGCAACAACTCAGAAATATTGATGCCTCCTATCTCTCCTCAAAGCGTATTTGGCTTTCCCCAAGTCACCCCGAATTGACTTCGACCCATAGTGTCTGATTAAGTTGTAAGTATTCTTGATCTGCTTCCCGTTCTTCTCTCTTACTCAATGATTGTGAAGTCTTGATTTTGTCATCTCTAAAATGTTTCAATAACTCCAAATATATATATATATATATATATATATATATATATATATATTTTAATAAACATAGACTTCAAAGTAGAAATTAACTGCAAGTCCCGAATCTGGATCACTGCAGTATCTTGAAACGCTATCTTCACGGGAATCAGAACACACATGGGCTCGTGTATGACTGGGTAATCGCTTTTCTGCCTATCATTCGGAAAGATATATATGAAGACATGCAAAACTCTTAAGGAGTTTCCACGTAAAATCAAGTAGATTTAGTTTGTATCACGTTTACTTTTACGCACCATAAAAAGTTACCATGACATACAATGACTGTCCTAAAGCCTTTTAAGCCTAATAACTTCACTAGTTAAGCACACAAAGTTAGTATATCTATCATTTTCCATGGTTGGATCAATTTTCCGTTTAACATAGCTAACGAACTTCTTACGAAGTAACAGACTTGAAAAATAATTTCATTTCCCACTTTCTTTCAAAATTTTAACATAAATCGCCCCGACCAAAACAAAGTCTTCAGGTAAACGGCTATCCCGAAGATCCAATGGATCAGCTGGACCGACCACATACTAGTATGTGTCCTTCTAACTAAGTATGATCGACTAATTTTAAGCGAAAGAATGAAAAACTTATCATAAACCGCCCCTGTCACTATCAGTAATCTGGTTAATGGCTATCCTCAAAATCTACAAGTAGAAAATGAGGACCAAAACATATCCGAAGACATGTCCTTCAAACTGATGTAACCGACATATTTTTAAGCGAATAGTGACGTTTTATTTATTTTTTTTTTAAATAACAAGAAAAGCATGGTTACTCGGGATTGATCATCCCATTCAGTTCAATAAGGTTTTGAAATCTGGATTTGTCAAACGCTTTAGTATATAAATCAGCGAAATTATCAAGCGTATCCACCTTTTCAAGCACAATCAATTTCTTCTCAGCACAATCCCGTATTAAATGATGACGTATGTCAATGTGTTTAGTTTTACTATGTTTCACGGGATTGTTAGTTACTGAGATAGCAGCTGTGTTATCAATGCAGATAGGAGTAAGTAAGAAATTCAGACCATAGTCGCGCAACTGTTGTTGAATCCAAAGAACCTGAGAGCAGCAGTTGGATGCTGCCATGTATTCTGCCTCACAGGTTGAAATTGCGACTGAAGTCTGCTTCTTGCATTGCCACGACACCAATCTGCCACCAAGAAACTGACATCCTCCAGTTGTTGACTTACGACTCTGATTGCACCCTCCATAATCAGAATCTGTGTAAGCAACCAGCTCCAAGTCTCCTCCTCTCGGGTACCACAACCCCAGCTTCGGCTTGCCCTTGAGATACCGCAGTATCCTCTTTGCACCTTTCAAATGAGATTCTTTTGGATTTGCCTGAAAACGTGCACAAAGACAAACAGCAAACATTATATCAGGCCTAGATGCAGTTAAGTACATTAAAGAACATATTATTGCCCGATATTGAGTTGGGTCCACATCTGCATCACCGTCTACTTCAGCACCCAATTTGTGATTGACACAGATTGGAGTATCATATGGAGAACTGTCCTCCATCTTGAAGCGCTTGAGCACATCATGAACATACTTCGTCTGATGAATGAACATCCCGTCCTTCTTCTGATCAACCTGCAATCCTAGAAAGAAAGTTAGTTCACCCATAGCACTCATTTCAAACCTTTTCTTCATGACGGCTTCAAACTCCTGACACATGGAGACTTTTGACGCAGCAAATATAATGTCATCCACGTAGACTTGTACCAGCAGGAAGTCGCTTCCATCTCTTTTGAAGAACAACGTGCTATCAATTTTCCCTCTTTCAAAACCATTCTCGAGCAAGTAATCCGATAAAGTTGCATACCAGGCACGGGGTGCCTGATGTAATCCATACAACGCCTTGCTCAACCTGTACACGTGATCTGGAAAGTCTGGGTCAGGAAAACCCGGAGGTTGCTCAACATACACAACCTCATCAACTTTCCCATTCAAAAACGCACTCTTCACATCTAGCTGAAACACCTTCATCTTTTCATAAGCAGCAAACGCTAAAAACAATCTTATGGCTTCCAACCTGGCGACAGGAGCGAACACTTCGTTATAATCAATCCCCTCTTGTTGATTAAAACCTTTAACGACTAGCCTCGCCTTGTTTCTTATAATAATCCCCTTATCATCTCTCTTGCACTTGAACACCCATTTTGTGCCTATCGCATGCACATTCTTTGGTTTTTCAACCAAAGTCCAAACTTCCATCTTCTCGAATTGAGCCAACTTTTCTTGCATGGCTTCGACCCACGAGCTGTCCTTTAAAGCCATTTGATAATTCTTCGGTTCAATCTGGCTTATAAAGCAGGTGTACAGGCATTCATTGATTATTCCTGTCTCCTTAATGCTTGTATAAACACAGGTGTGTTCATTCAAGCTACTTCTCGTTTGTACACCTGAGGACACATCACCAATCACATTATCCAAAGGGTGATCTTTATGAATTCTCGTGATCGGAACAGAACCGACATGCAAATTATCTTCCAAGTTAGAAGAGATCTCATCAATGGTTGTTTCATGCTGAGAGTGAAAAGGATTGATAAATTCTTCTTCAGCAGAGGCAGCAGGGGTACCGATAGTGTTTGATGAGGAAGGTTGACATTTATCAATCAGCTGTCTTTGCAATAGATTTTCTTCCTCATCAAGTATCATCTTCGTCGCAGCTCTTTCTTCTTCTTCAGAAATTTCCAAATCCGGTATGTTAAACGACTTAAAAAGCTTAACATAGTCGAAAAGCTCAGCAGGTCCATTGCTTGGTTTTGGCGGTTGGTAACTTGTGATGTCGGTGTTACACACCACCTCCACCTTGCAAGTCGAAGTATTGAAGACACGTCTGTTGGGAGTACCAACAACATAACCGACTAAGATTCCTTCATCGGCTACTTCGCCAAATTTAGAGTTTGTCTTCAAGATCGAACAAGGGGACCCGAATGGTTCAAGACCACTCAAGTTGGGCTTCCTTCCATGCATAAGCTCGTAACACGTTTTACCAAGTCTCTTAACGGTTAACACTCTATTCAGAACATAGCAGGCTGTAGCAACTGCTTCAGCCCAGAACATCACAGGAAGCTTCGAATCTGCCAGCATAGTTCTGGCTCCTTCAATTAAAGTTCGGTTCTTCCTTTCAGCCACTCCATTCTGTTGCGGAGTATACGGAGCACTGTATTGATGTTCAATTCCTTTCTGAAGACAGAAAATCTCCATTTCAAAATTCTTGAACTCCGTCCCATTGTCACTTCTGATGAACTTAACTGTTTTACTCATGACGTTCTCAACTTTTTTAATCAAATTCTTCACCATTTGAGCCGTCTTATCTTTTGATTTCAGAAAATATACCCACGAATATCGCGAGTAGTCATCAGTGATCACCAAGCAGTAAGAAGTACCTCCTAGACTTTTTACATTCACGGGACCGAAGAGATCCATGTGAAGCAGTTCTAGAGTACTGGAAATAGAGTTGACCTTCTTGGTGAGATGGGATTTCTTGTGTTGTTTTCCCTTCTTGCATGCTATACATTTGTCTTCAAAGTTAAAACTTTTCAAGGGAACGCCCATCACAAGTCCATTCCTGACAATGTGGTTCATCTTCCGAAGATGAATGTGCCCCATCCTCCTGTGCCACAATTCGGATTCTGATTCGCTTGCTTTCGTCATTAAACATGATTCTTCCGTGGCCATTTCAGTAGACCTCATATCCATCACATAAGTATTTGTATCACGTGGAGCTTTCATCACTATCCACTCGGCTGGTATCTGAAAACCAGGCTTCAACACGATCGCCTCATTCTTCGTGAAATGAACAGTGTACTCCTTATCACAAATCTGCGACACACTCAGCAGATTGTGCTTCAACTCTTCTACAAAGTTCACATTCTGAAGAGTTATTTTCCCATTGGACACCGTTCCTTTTCCAGTAATTCTTCCTCCACTTTCACCAGCAAAGCTAACTCTCGCTCCTTGAACAGGTTTTAAGTCGTGCAACAAGTATTTGTTACCCGTCATGTGCCGGGAACAGCCGCTATCTACAATCCAAAGACTGTGGGCAGCCCTGTTCAACTGTTCCTGCACAATAAAGCAAAGGATTAGAATCTAGGGACCCAAGACCAATTGGTCTTGGATCTATACATCCCGTACTTCTGCTTTCCAAAGTTAGCATCTGGATAATTCCTGTCAGTCCTATTAGGAAATCTCCTTGGAAATTGAGTGTGAGGCCTTCCAAACCTATGTGTATTGAAAGTATTATATCTTGCGGTTTGGTTATTAGCATTGTTAAACTGAGGTTTGTTTCTGTGAAAACCTGAATCAGTTACATTCCGGAACTTTGAAGGGTTTTCATTTTTAACAGTATTAATATTACCATTAGGCTTATGCTCAGTTTTAATAGGCCTCACACCTCTGAATTTCGGCGTCAGAGGGCAATCTGCAACAAGATGTCCTAACTTATTACACCTAAAACAACACCTATGCTCCATATTCTTTTCAAAGGTTGTTTTGGATGTTGAGGCTGTGTTACCGGCCGTTCGTCTCACATAAGGTGGGACGTACGGGTTGAGTGGAGTACTCTTTTTATAAGTTTTATCTTTTTCTCCACCAGTGGGTAACACTACCTTCTATTTTGTCTTACCCGATTCGGACATCTTATCCGAATCTGATGAGATTGGACTCGTAACAGAAATTTTCACACTTGAAACAGGCGAACTCGTTTCGCCACTACTAACACTTGGTTCTTTACTCGTAACCTTGATTGGAACTGTCTGAGGAACTTCAAAATCAACAGATTTCTGAACACTAGGGTTAAAAGTGTAATTGTGGTTATAAGGTGGTGGAACCTCGTGATAACCAATTCCTCCCCTCTTTGTAGAGGTACCTTGATCACTAACAAGGTGATCAAGAATAGCTGAGGAATTTCGGAACTGCTCAAGTTTTCGGTTCAGTTCCACCACTTTCACCTGGTGGTCAGCAATCTGCTTTTCTCGTTCAGCAATCAGTTTAGTCTTTTCTTCTAAAACCTCATAACTTAGATCAATTACTTCAATTTTTTCAGCAAGTTTTGTTTTTAAGCTTTTAACATCTTTTTCACACGCTTTTATTTTAACTTTGTAACTGTTTTCTCTTGCTTTCATAAAGTGATGATCTTCTTTAAGAGTTTTAAACTCAGCATCTAAACGAACATACTGATCAGTTATGGTAGCAACTTGCTCAGACAAATTTTCACATTTAGTACAAATAGATTTAGAACTTACCTCGGAGAGTTGATCCTTGTTATCTGTCATGAAAGCTTTTTCCTTACCAGTAGCTTTCTCTTCTCCGGTAATCTTCACACGTTCTTCATTCTCAACCTTAGCCATATTTGCCTGTTCACTAGTTTCATTCGAATGCAGGTTCCAGTTGTATTCACCTGCTTCTCTGGACATCATGGCATTGACTTCTTTACTACTCCCAGTGTGCTGTGCAGGCCGGCCATGACCACGTTCAACTCGCTCGTTTCTGCACTCTTTGGCAAAGTGCCCGTTTTGTTGACAGTTATAGCACCTCACCTTAGACTTGTCGAACCCTGGCCTGCCACCAACAAACTTTCTCCCTGTCTTTCTCATAAACTTCTTCACTCTCCTCACTATCATGGCCATCTGCCATTGTAAATCCATTTCCTCCAGATCATCAGCATCGATCTGGTCATAGTCTTCATCCAGCATCGCTGGATCAACAACCTTTCCTTGAATATAGTTTTCATATGAAGCAATAAACGAAGCATAGAGGCCAAACTGCTCTTCAGCAGATTTGACGCTCATTGGCATCTTAGAGTAATTATTGCTTGAGGAACTTGAAGATCCACTACTCTTGCTTGCTGTCTGTTGAGTACCACTTGATCCACCCGCAACAAAGCAAACATCCCCATTTGAGTTTACTGACACATGCCCTTCCTGTGAAGACTTGGCACCCGACTCGCTCTTCGAGTAGTAGGCGGCAGAATCAGTCTTTGAACTTGAATTGGAGTTTACTTTAGCACCGTACATGCCTGGATCTTGGATCTGATCCATAGATGTTTCTTTTCTTACCATATTAAGCTCAAAAGTTCTGAGCTTGTTGACGGTGGTTTCAAGGTCGTAAGTAGGGAAGTCCTTGTCTTCCCTCATCAGTACAGTATACATCTTCCATTTTGGTGGGAGGGCATCGAGAAACTTTTCCACAATCTCTTCTTCTCGGTAGGAAATGGAGTAGTTACTCAATTCAGTCATTAGATGATAATATCGAGTGATAATATCATCAAGAGATTCGTTCTTTAAGTACTTAAAGACTGAAAATTGAGTTTTGAGCAACTTTATCTTTGAAGCCCGAATACCTATATTCCCCTCAAATCTGTTCTCAAGAGCTTCCCAAAGCTCTCTAGCTGATGTATACTTTCTGAACGTATGGAGGATCTCCTGTGGAAGAGCCATTGTGATTGCAGCATGAGCCTTGCTTTCGGCTTCATACATCTTTTTCTCCTCCTCTTCCATTTTACTGTATTTCTTGATTTGGTCTCGACCCTCATACTCCATGACTGGTGGAATATATCCATCTTGGATGCATACCCACATTTTCGCATCCTGGTACTTAACGTATTGTATGAACCGATCCTTCCACGCGACAAAATCGGTTCCCTTCAGCAACCTTGGGGCCTTTGTAGCTGACCCCGCTTCAACTTCCATCTTTACAAGCTCCGAAATGTTGATCGACGACATCCTTCTTGAAGACTAAGAAACCCGAAAAATTCTGAGCAGGCGAAGTTAAACAAAAATTCCTCTGAACAGTACTGTAGGCGAAGTTAAGGATAACTTCGCTTAAGTAATAACTTCGCTGGATCTTTCTTAAATTCGCGTGACTGGGCGAAGTTGAGAATAACTTCGCTTAGGGTAAGCGAACTTAGAAAGTAGGCGAACTTGAAGAAAACTTCGCTGAGCTAGGCGAACTTGATGAGAACTTCGCTGAGTTAGGCGAAGTTGAGGAGGTAGGCGAAGTTGTAAATAACTTCGCTTCTCCTTATATCTTCGCTGAAACCCTACGTATCCTGACGGCAACTTCGCCTGATGAACAGCAACTTCGCCTGACGAACTTAAACTTTCTGCAGATCTGAAAATCGGATTTTAACGACGTTTTTGACGGTTTAAAGGCTTAAACACACTGGTAGGAGGCTAGAATGAGCAAAAACACCAAAAACTCGTCCCGTGAATAGTCGAAATGGGACGAATTCTACACCCGCGTGAATATCCCGAACCACACAATCGAGCAAAAGCTTTGATACCAATTGTAGGTTCCCTGGACGGATCACACGAGATATCCCGATATACACAGGTGCGGAATCCCTGTGTAGATCGTTACGGACGTAGAACACAATCACATGAACACACGAACACGATACGAACAAACACACGTTATATTAATAACTCAAACCGTGATACTTACAGACTCTCGACCTCACGTCACTTGACTCACTGAATTACATGTAAATTAACCAACCTAAATCAACCTCTAAACAGAAACCCGTAGCCTATATAAATACATGACAACTTCGCCTCAGGCGAAGTTGTCCTTAACTTCGCTTGTTCAACAAGTTCGCCTAGGCGAACTTGTCAACAACTTCGCTTGGTTAACAAGTTCGCCTAAGCGAACTTGTCAACAACTTCGCTTTAAATAAACAAATACATAAACAATATTACAGACTCGATTACAGACATTAGACATATGAACTACTGACATCTATGCACCAACACCCTAGGATGTATATATATAGACCCTAACATTCCATGTATACGTCCTATTTATTACATAATGAAAAATAAATCTAATAAAAGTGTTTCAGACCTCGAGCAAGGTATATACCTTGCTCGAGCAAGCTTCCTATACAAGGTGTGCTCGGAGAGTGTCCTCGAGCATACTTTACTTAGAATATATTCTCTTTCGGAGAATACATATTCTCTTCGAGTAAGCTTCATTCCTCTTGACTTGTTCAAACTTTGCTCGAATAAGTCCATCGAGCAAGCTCATTCTTCTTGATGTCTTCAGATTTTCTTATTCAGCAATCTTTATCATGCTCGGATGTAAATCTTGCTCGGTAACTGAACTGTGCTCGAAGTCTTTGCTTTGATTCACGTGACATCCTCTTATTGCATCCATGCTCGTCCCCATGTGCTCGATCATCCTGTGCTCGTAACACTTGGCTGGAACTTGTATGATCAAGCTGTTTGCCCGATTGGCAATCCATGCTCGATAGAAGAATACCCTTGCTCGTTGAAGTGTAGCTTGCTCGAAGCCTTCAACAGAAGAATCAACCATTTAAGGTTCAGAACCTTGCTCGAAGTAGTAAAAACCATGCTCGATCGTCTGGGCTTGCTCGAATTCCATACTTAGCCGTTTTCTGAGGAGGTTGAGAAGATTCCAATCTTCCTTATCAAAAAGCCGACCCAAAAATCTCCCCCTAGATTGGAACAAGCTCAGATGAACCAAAACATACCCGCACAGAGTTACACTTGTATCAGATTTCTAGATAAATCATTTAAGAACGTGTCATTTCATTACATAATTGGAGTTTTGCCACATAGGCATTACACACTAAATTTTTACAACTCAAACAAAATACAAAGATAAACAGAATTAAAAATCAATCTTCCATTAGCTCCATTCTGTTATCTTCTTCCTCTGTTCTTGGCTTCAGCACTTTCTTTCAATTTCTTCACATATGCAGCTCTTTGCTTCAGCATGTCAAGTTCGGAGGAGTCAGAGGCATCACTTGGGAATCTTGCATAAATCAAATCTTGTAAATCTTGTGGATGCATATAATGCAGATCACCATCCTCCCTTATGACTGCAATAGGTATCCCTGACTCATTTCTCAAAGTGGTCGAATCATCATTTTGATTGTACGTTATGTATGTGATTCTTCCAAATTGTTGCACTCTTGAGTTGGGTTCCTTCATCACTTCTCTCATAGCCAAGAACTCATTTAAGGTCTTCCTTTTCTGATGAGAGCTGCTTGCTAGAGTTCTTTGTTTCTTTGATTTAGAGAGGGAAAGCTCGGATATGTGAACTTCACTTATTCTCTTCCTCCTCTTCTCTTTTTCTGCTTGGCTCCTGATCTCTCTCTTCTTTTGCTGCAGAAATGGGAATCCCTTTTCTGCTTGATCCTTTAAAAACTTTGAGAGATCATTCCTCAGTTGACTAGATGGTTGACTTCTTACTTGATTGTCATATAAATTCAGCTCAGCCATCTTGGTCACTTGTTCTTCTGAAAAGTTTCTCAAATCATCTCTGAAGATGATGAGATGTTCTGTTTCATCTTCAGTCACAACCCTTAATGTCTTTGATCTTCTGTCAAAATAGAGATGTGTGGGCAAATTCAATTTTCTTGGCTGCACAGGCCTCACACTCTCTGACCTCTGGGTTCTGCTTGAGCACCCCATTTCAACTTTCTTAATCTTATCAAGACCCTCTTCAACATACCATCTTTTTATTGTATCTTCAGTTTGCATTAACAGTCTTGACATTTTTACTCCCTTTTTGTGGAGTGCATTCATCATTTCTGCATGAACTTCTTGTTCTGCCCTCCTCCTGTCTTCTTGCAATTTCCTCTGTGTTTCAAGATACATCCTCTGCTCTCTGTGATATATTTCCATTAGTTCAGCAAGAGGCATGTTCTGAAACTGTTCTTCTGATATCCCTTTCTCCATCACAACCTTCTTTAACATCTCTACCCTCTGAGGGTCCTGAAACGATCTCTTTGCTTCTGTATCTTTCTTTTCTTTTTCCTCCCTTTCCTTCTGTAATCTCAGTTTTAACTCCTGCTCTCTTTCAAACTTTTCTTGACTTTCTTGATCTTTGTGAGAGTCTTTAATTTGTTGAATTCTTCTTTTCAGCTCTTCAGGAGAGAGATTTATCAGGAAGTTGTAGCTGTAGCCATACAACTGAAGGAATTTAATGTCCTTATGTTTTGACTTTAAGGATTCATATGCTTCTTCATCCTTTTGGTTCTTTTCAGTTCTTTTCTTGCTACTGTCTGATTCTTTTAATTCTTTTTCTTTCTCTTTCTTCCTTTCAGACACCCTTCTCACATAGTCAGACAGATTCTCCATGAGAGCCCTTTTGTACAAACCATCAATCTTGTCAAATGGCTGTAAGTTCAGGAAAGCAAGCTTATGACCAGCCTTTATCAATACTTCTCTTTTTCCTTTCCTAATTCTCCACCCCTCAGCTTCTCTTGCCACATCCTCTTTTGATAGTCTTTGAACATGCAGAGGATCATAGCCCAAACTGATCAAATATTCAACATTTTCATTTATCTTTTCAGCTTCCTTCACTTCTTCCTCATCTTCACTCTCACCATCCAAGTCCACCACTTCTTCAAGATTATGAAGAGCCTCAATCATTGGTTCATCATTTTGTTTGGATTGAGCTCTTCTTCTTTCTTCTAGTTTGTCTCTCCTCATCTTATACACCAATTTTTGTCTTTTGGATTTTGGTGTCTCAATCTTAGTTGTGTCTTTTCTTTTTAATCTTGATTGAGTTGGAATGAATGTATCGGGCTGCTCCACTTCTGTTTCTGGTTCTTCAATAACTATCTCCTCATCCACAGACTCAGATTCTTCAATAACATCTTCATTTCTATGAGTCTCTTAAGTTTCTTCAGTGACCTTTTGAATGATGGGTTCACTTGGTTCAACATGTTCTTTAGGTCTTGATTCTCCTTTGCTCAGATTTATAAATTCTAGTTGAGCCTTTCTTTCTTCCATCATAATCTCTGGATGATGTCTCTCTGGATTATTCAGAATCAGTGTAAGATCCTTCATTATAATCAACTTAACCATAATGCTTGCTGAGACTTCAATGGTTTCATCTTCTTCATGAATAACTGGTCCCAATCCTAGTTCATCTTCATTTACTTCATCCTCTTCAGGCTCAGTGATCAAAGGCTCTGCATCTTTTTCTTGTTCATTCTTTGCAGGCTCTTCAGCCACTTCAGGCTCAACTACATCTTGTTCGACTGATGTGGGCTCTTGTGTATCATCATTTTGTCTTGCTTTTAGAGCCTCCAATGTAGCTCGAATAGCATCATCAGCCTCTCTTAATCTCTCTTCTGCCTCTTCCTTTTCTTTCATATCAATCAGAGCTTCTATTACTTCTTGAGGGATTTCCTCCTCTTCTTCCACTCTTTCTTCCCTTTCAAGGGCCTCCAACTCTTCATTCTTTAAATTGATTGCAGTTTTCACAGATTTAGCTTCAGCCATGTCTTTATCAATAAAATCTTCCATAAAAAATAGATCATCAGACTGAACTGCATGCTTGGGTAAATGATGTAAGTCATCATCTGTGTGGGCAATCCCTTTTCCCTTTTATTTCCTCTTCAAATTTTCTTTTTCAGATTCATCTTCTCCAGTTTTCTCCCCCTCACCTTCTGATTCTCCATCATCATATGCTTGGTTTAGCATGTTTAAAGCATCAGATGGTCCAACTTCCTCTTCAAGTCCAACTTCCTTTTCAACACTAATATTCTTCCCCTGTTTTGGTGCATCTGAGGTCTTCTCAACCTCATACTGCCCCTCAAGAGTTTGAATTTTCAGTAACGCCTCCTGCAGTGCAGCTTCCAGAGACGAGTTCTTTGCAGCCAAAATGGCATTCTTCTCTCTCAGCATGATGTTCTCAAACTCCAGTTTGGCATTTTCACACACAATATCATAAAGATTTGGACTTGATGGTGGGGTTTCAGCAGTAGGTTTTGGAGCTGGTTCAGAGAATGGTTCAGTATCTTCAGTTTCAGGGGATGGAACGGTGTATGGTTATGGGACTTGAGTTGAGAGAGTAGCAGGTTCAGATTGTTGATGGATAGGTATGTCTTGTTCAGTTGGCTCAGTTGTGACAAGTGAAGAACGAATCTCATCATTATCAGTTGGCTCATGAGCTTCTTGTCCAAGTTCATACACAGTCTCTCCAATTACAACCGGTGCATCAGCAGCACTGTCAATAACCATTGCATCTCCTCCATCGGCACCATCCTCATCATCATTATCATTATCATCACCATTATCAACCTCCTCATCACTGTTACCAGGGGTCTTTGGTACATCAATGGGACCCAGTGTAGGAATAAGTAACCATGGGAGTACATCCCAGTCATCATTCTCAATGAAGTTACTCTGAGCATCCTTCATACGTTTGCATATGTTTGAGTCCTGCAACTTCAAAATCTGCCCTGTTCTTTAAATTTCTGGTAAGGCTCTGTTTATTAAAATTTGAAGAAACCTTGGATACATCAGAAAACGTTGAGTAACATTCTTCTCTGCATTGGAGATCATTCCTTGAAAAATAAGTCTTGAAATATTAAAAGTTTGCTGGTAAAGAATGGCGACTATGAGAGTCCCAAGCTCTCTGCTCAACAAAGTCCAAGTCCCTCTCCGAGGAGATAAGGACTGGATTACGTGATGAATCAAAAATCTGTAGATTAATGGAAAACTTCCCTTTTGGAACTTTCCTTCCTTAACGCCTCCCTGATAGCCCATAGTCTCTTGAAAAACTCTTAGTAGCCTTGGGGTTGAGTAGGACGGCTGATCCTCAAAATTGTCGTGAAGGTCCAGTGCAGCTCAGATTGAGGCTTCGGTTATCTCAATGTCATGATTTAGAATGGACGCCTCAATTCTTTCCCCATTTACGTCATTGACATATGTGGCAGACCCCCAAAAATCTAAAATATGATTTCTGTATATTGTGGGGTCGGTAGTTAACGCCACCCTCAGATTGGAGTTTCTCAGAAAGTTCATCATTGGCTCCAACTCAAGGTTGTCATCGTCTATCTCCAATCAAGCACACATATTATGCCGTTTTTCGAATTTGAAAGCCATCTGTTCTGCAAAAACAAGAAGTTTTGTCAGTACACAAAGTTGCAGAACTAATATAGGAGAATAGATTGATGATTAATGGCGTCCCTAATTAACCTGTTCCTTAGTAATATGCGTACCTGCAAAACAAGTAAACAGTTAGTCAATTTGGTCAATTGGAAACCCTAATTTCAAAATCGGTGCGACGATTATCGACCTGCGATGTCTTACCGAAATCGAAACAAAGCTAATGGCTATAATCGAAGAGACATTAACAAGTAATAGAACAGCGAGCAAGGGGAAGATAGCACGAGCAAGAGGGTTTTCGTCTAGGTTTAATTAGAGAATAATGTGTGAAAAACTTTCTAAGTCCCCTTTTTATACTTAACGATTTGGTGGTACAGTACCTTAGTTTGTCGTCTAGCACACGACAGTTGTCATTTAATTTCAAATTCACATTTACCACCCTTGCTCGAGTATACAGCCAAAATAAACAAACTTGCTCCCCCTATACACAAGGACATGGTACAATGCTTGCTTGAGCATACTTAGAAATATATCAATTTCTTATGCTCGAGATGCATTCCTGTGTGCTCGAAGTACATTGTGCTTGAAAAGCCTTAAAATCTTTCCTAATCCCGCACTCGAGCACAGAAACTGGTACCCTAGTGTGCTCGAAAATTTCGAAGCAATAAAATCATCTTTACTCATCTCGAAATTTTAACTCAATCATCTCTACACGCTCACTAAGACACCTAGCACAGACCTTGCTCGAAACACTTAGATGTTTCCTATCATTCAGTTCTCGTGCTCGTAAACTTGAAATCATACTTACTCATGCCATCATGCTCGAAGATACTTAGTAAAATAACAAAGTATATCTTCATGCTTGAAGATCAAAGATAACAAAACACATGAAAAGTAAGCTCGAAGTACATTCTAATTTCTAGATCATACTCGAAAATACTTAGAACAAACACAGATTACAGCGGTGAAATTAAAATCATTTGCCTAGAAGTTAAGACAAAAATCACACTCAAACTTTGCAAAAATTAAGATTATAAGTTAATGAAATCATTCCGTTTGCTCAAGCTTGGGTTTGAGGTTAACAAGAGATCAAAATCCAGTTCAAAAAGTTATGTCAATTCATTGGAAAGATCTCAACATGGGATCAGATTGTCCAATAACTGTCACACCACTTCATCTCTCCTTGTCAGGACCGTCTATCGGGTGCAACCTTAGCAAAGGTTTGACAAGAACACACCGACTTAATTACTCAAAGACCGATTAAGTATCCCGACAGAATCAGGATATTCAATGATTGAGAATGAAAGCTTGTGGAGAATTATCAAACACAAAACAATAAATGATAATCGGTAAAGACTATTTCAACGACAAAGATTCACTATATTAAATGATACGTCAATGATACAGTGAATGGAATGTCTAGGGTTTTGTGTGACGGCGGCTTTTGATATTTTTCTACAAAGATTGTCAGTATGCGTGCCCAAAAACCCATCCCCTAGTCGTACCCTAGGATGTCTATATATAGACCCTAACATTCCATGTATACGTCCTAGTCATTACATAATGAAAAATAAATCTAATAGAAGTGTTTCAGACCTCGAGCAAGGTATATACCTTGCTCGAGCAAGCTTCCTATACAAGGTGTGCTCGGAGAGTGTCCTCGAGCATACTTTACTTAGAATATATTCTCTTTCGGAGAATACATATTCTCTTCGAGTAAGCTTCATTCCTCTTGACTTGTTTAAACTTTGCTTGAATAAGTCCATCGAGCAAGCTCATTCTTCTTGATGTCTTCAGCTTTTCTTATTCAGCAATCTTTATCATGCTCGGATGTAAATCTTGCTCGGTAACTGAACTGTGCTCGAAGTTTTTGCTTTGATTCACGTGACATCCTCTTATTGCATCCATGCTCGTCCCCATGTGCTCGATCATCCTGTGCTCGTAACACTTGGCTGGAACTTGTATGATCAAGCTGTTTGCCCGATTCGCAATCCATGCTTGATAGAAGTATACCCTTGCTCGTTGAAGTGTAGCTTGCTCGAAGCCTTCAACAGAAGAATCAACCATTTAAGGTTCAGAACCTTGCTCGAAGTAGTAAAAACCATGCTCGATCGTCTGGGCTTGCTCGAATTCCATACTTACCCGTTTTCTGAGGAGGTTGAGAAGATTCCAATCTTCCTTATCAAAAATCCAACCCAACAACATATGACAACAGTCATCGCCGACTAGGCTGTATGTTAAGGACGAATTGTTATAACTCACCAAAACGTAAACACACAATATTTAATGGAAGAGATATTATTTACCAAATATTATGCATATATTATTGCATATATTCATATATCATTCCCTGCTTATTCTTGTTTCCATTGTTAGAGATTTGTTCTCTTATTTATTCCTTTGTATTTGTTCATTCAAGAATAAGAAAAATACCAATTCTAATATGGTATCAGAGAGTATGCCTGAACCAAAACAAACAGCCGTCACTCGCAAACATTAAACCCTATTCTCAAACCCTATAAAATTCTGTTCGTCAACAATGACCAGCAACAAAACCGACCCGGCTAAACCCTATAGTAATACTCCTGACCCGAAGACAAAGACAACTTGTTTTGAAGGTGATTCAAGTTCCATAGCGGGACTAACCGGTGAGCAATACCAACAATTTATGAATCACTTCGCCAATAAAGCCATTGGAGATGGCGCACCATCACCGATCGCAAACATGGCAGGTAGAACGGATGAAGGTTATGAGTGGGTTATAGATTCAGGTGCCACTGAACACATAACCCACATAGGTGATTGGCTTGAAGAAAGAATTGAAACCTCTCATGAATTACCGGTCACCATACCAAATGGAGACTCAATCCCAGTTAAAGGGAAGGGAAATCATACTCTTCCAAATGGAACCAAAATCAAACGTGTTTTATATGTTCTAGAATTCACTTGCAACCTTTTATCTGTTAGCCGTTTATCCCAAGACCTTCAATGTGCTATAACCTTTTTTTCCTGAATTTTGTGTTATGCAAGGATTGAGTTCAAGGAACTTGATTGGGGTGGGTAAGTGCAAGCAAGGTCTGTACCGGATTAGGATGGTGGGAAGAGAAAGAAATGCAATGATGACTACTGTTGACACGTGGCATAACAGATAGGGTCACGCATCAGATAATAAACTTTCACGGTTTGATTTTGTTAAGAACTTTTCATTAAAAACTAGAGATGCAATTTGTGATTCTTGTGCTAAAGCCAAACACATAAGGTCACCTTTTCCAACTAGTTCTATTAAGAGCCATGGTTGCTTTGATTTGTTGCATTGTGACATTTGGGGAAAGTACCGAACTCCATCCTTGTCACAAGCAAGCTATTTTTTGATCATCATTGACGATTACAGCCGAAACGTTTGGGTGTATCTTCTAAAACACAAGTAAAGTGACCGTTTGATTAATTTTTGCAAGATGGTCAAAACACAGTTCGATAAACATGTAAAAAAAATTAGGTGTGACAATGGGGGGGATTTTACTTCAAACCGCATGATTGATTTCTATAATGATCAAGGAATTGTCATAGAAACCACGTGTCCACACACACCACAACAAAACGGCGTGGTGGAATGAAACATAGGCATTTGCTTGAAACGGCAAGGGCTCTCAAATTTGAAGCTAAACTTTCTACTAAATTTTGGGGTGAATGTATACTGACAGCCACGTATATCATTAATCGCATCCCTTCTAAAGCCATTAGTAATAAAACCACACATGAAATTTTGTTTAAACAAAAACCAAATTATGATGTCATAAGAGTTTTTGGTTGCTTGGCATATTACCGAAACACTGAAACCAAAGGGGATAAGTTTGAAGAAAGGGGGAGAGCTGGAATATTTTTGGGCTACCCACTAGGGACAAAAGGATATAAAATATACGTCTCAAAATACAACAAAATTGTCGTATCGAGGGACGTTAAATTTGCTGAAACTATTTTCCCTTTTGCCACCATTGACCACTCTGATGACAAGGAAGATAATAGCATGTTTGAATTTCTGAGTTGGTACTACAATAAATATGATGAGGCTTTCGAAAATAACAAAGGAAATTCAAATGCAATCACTGATTCCAATATCAGTGGATCGAACACCAACGTTGGGCCTCAAGCCCAAGATGAACAGACTCCTTTGAGTGAGCCAAGTTCTGGACATGAAGTAGAGAATGAAGTTGGGTTAGAAGTAGTTAATTCTTTTGAGCCCTTTATTATCCAAAACCAAGAGTCCATTTCCACAAGTGGGCCACAAGCCCAATTTGAAGTTGAACCACCTTTGAATGGCACATCTCAAACTGAGAATGAAGAACTTGTTCGTGAAAGAAGAGTTCGATCAAGACCCCACCATCTTGATGATTACATAGTCAAGTTGCCACCATCTGTAGACCCTACACCACCAACTACTAACCAAGAGTCTTCAACGGTATATCCTTTAGCAAAGTTTATTTCTTATGAAAAATTCTCAAGTACTCACAAAGCCTTTTTAGCAGCCATCACCTCGGGTGATGAGCCAAAACATTTTAAACAAGCAGTGCAAAATGAGAAGTGGATAGAAGCCATGAAGCAAGAAATAAAGGCACTTGAAGCAAACAGAACATGGACCCTTGAAGAACTACCAAAAGGGAAAAGAGCCATAGATTCCAAGTGGGTCTATAAGATAAAATACAAACCAAATGGTGAGGTCGAAAGGTACAAAGCAAGGCTTGTAGCAAAAGGTTTCACTCAGATGGAAGGCGTTGACTTTCACGACACCTTTGCCCCTGTTGCCAAATTGGTTACCGTCCGAACCTTGTTAACCGTTGCAGTTAAAAAGGATTGGATCATTCACCAATTAGACGTGAATAACGCCTTCTTGCATGGAGACTTAGATGAAGCGGTTTACATGAAGGTTCCTCAAGGTTTCGAGAAAGGAGGAAACAAAGTATGTAGACTCAGAAAATCCCTATACGGTCTGAAACAAGCCTCTCGAAATTGGTATCAAAAATTACCATGGCCTTATTGTCTCTCGGTTTCAAGGAATCGACCATTCTTTGTTCATTTACAATAAAGGCGATGTCTTTGTTACTGCTCTCATTTATGTTGACGATGTGATCATTGTTGGGAATAATAAGTCAATGATACAAGATACAAAAACCTATCTTGATAAACAGTTCAGCATCAAAGATCTTGGGACACTAAAATATTTTTTGGGTATTGAGGTGGCCCGTACTTCTGAGGGCCTGGTTCTAAGCCAACGGAAGTACACTTTGGACATCCTAGACGATAGTGGCATGCTTGGTTGTCGACCAAGCATGTTTCCAATGGAACAACACCTAAAATTAGACAAAGAAGACAAAGAACCAGAAGTGGACGCCAACATGTAACGTCGGTTAGTTGGGCGGCTTCGTTACCTTCAAGCAAAAAGGCCAGATATCGCTTATTCAGTAAAAATTTGAGCCACTTTGTTGCCAATCCTAGACAAAATTATGGATGCGGCAACTAGGGTTCTTAGTATTTAAAAACTAGACCAGGTCAAGGGATTTTGCTTCCTAAAGAGGGTGGTCTTAGTCTCACTGCCTACTCGGATTCAGATTGGTTGGGTTGCCCGTATACTAGAAGATCAAGGACGGGCTATGTGTTACTCTTTGGAGGAGGTCCGATTTCTTGGAAATCCAAAAAGCAATCCGTGGTCTCTCGATCCTCGGTAGAAGCAGAATACCGAGCCATGGCTGTCACTGTTTGTGAAATTCTTTGGATTCGGTGGCTCCTAAAGGAGCTTGAAGTGAAACCTCACGAACCCACACCTCTCTTTGTGATAATCGATCTGCCATACACATTGCCAAGAACCCTGTTTTCCATGAACGAACTAAACACGTTGAAATGGATTGTTACTTTGTACGAGAACGAGTGGAATCAAAGGAAATTGAACCCTGTCATATAGACTCTAAATTGCAGATTGCGGATTTGCTCACCAAACCACTTGGGTCTCAACATCTTCGTATCTTACTTGACAAGTTGGGTGTTCGGAATCTACACACTCCAACTTGAGGGGGAGTAATGGAAGAGATATTATTTACCAAATATTATGCATATATTATTGCATATATTCATATATCATTCCCTGCTTATTCTTGTTTCCATTGTTAGAGATTTGTTCTCTTATTTGTTCCTTTGTATTTGTTCATTCAAGAGTAAGAAAAATACCAATTCTAATAATATTTTCCCGAATCAAAAAACTGATTACAATATCTCAAACCCTAACTCGGTTTGATCTTGATGAACCCTAACCCGGTTGCATCTCGTGTGTTCTTGATGAATCCTAACCCGGTTGCATCTCACGTGTGTTCTTCTGGATGAACCCTAGCTCGGTTGCATCTCACACATTCTAGAATGTCTAACTATAACTCGGTTTATATAGACTAACTTAATATGATTATCTAGACAAGGAAATTTGGAAATATTTTGTTTCAGCTGTTGAAAATTAAGATTGAAAGGTTATTTGTAATTATTTATTAATTTATAATATTCTCTTTATTATTAGATTTGTATTTCTTATTTACTCTTGTTATAATATTTTATGTAGGAAACACACGAAAAGCACAGAAGAGTGCCGAACATAACACCGCTCCTGCACATTTAGGACGTTCTGGATATGCTGGGTTGGAGCCCCACATTGAAAGTAGATGGAATCAGCTTGTTTCAATCTATCCATTCTTAAATTTTATTCAAGACAAACGTACAAAAGAGCTGACGGTTAGTAAAGCGCATTTCAATCCGATCACAAATTTATATGAACTTGGAGAAGAGCTAGAATCAGAAGAAAAGTTGACAGCAATACTTGAACCAAAAAAAAGAAAAAGAAGACTGAGGCTGTAGAGTTGGCGGTTAACGAGAGACTTGATGTTTGTGACTTGAGTCGTGCGTCTTCTAGTTCATCTACAGAAATCTTTGTAATATATTGTCATAGTTTATTAATTTCTTTATTTTAGATATATTTACCAGAAATTATTGTTTTTAGTCTATTCAAAAGTGTGAACTTCTACATCAAGACGACCAAGGCGCCCTTAAGGTTATAGCTATGGGTCGTGTTCATCCTAATCCTGGAAGGATTATTCATGGATGCCCAATGATAGATAGCTTTGTCAAAGTTCAAGTTGATAGAATTGTAGAAGGTTACGGATTAACCCAACTCTTGCCTGAGTCATGTACAGACGAAATAGAATATTTGGAAGATGCAAAAGGAAGTTTTATTCAGTGGCCATTTAAATTAATAAAGGTATATTTTATATAAATATTTATATACAAATTTTGTTTGTTGATATACTAACTTTGTTTTTAATGTACAGACTTTAAACAATGATTCTTCCCAATCTGTAGAACCGTCTCACCATTCTATGAGTGCACCTTATAAGCCGCAGGTATTTTTAATTTATATAATTATTTTAATAAATATTTGAAATAAAAATTTTCTATTTTGCAATTGTAGTTTGAGGCAACATCTACTCAACAACATCAAACATTTCTAGATGAAAGAAATTATCAGTATGTAATATACTCACATGTATTACAAGATGATGATGCTTTTAATGAATTGGTAATCACATTAATTTTTTTCCAATATATATATGATGTGTGTCTAATAACCCTATAATAATGACCCTCACAACTAAGCTTTAATATTAAAACGAAAATCCTAAAACCACACACAACCGGCAAGTGTACCGATCGCAAGTAGTATAGACCTAGGAAGTCCGAGTATCGAACACGTGGACACGTAAGACGCTAACGATTACTAACCCTAGACAAGACCTACCTTAGAATAATAATTAATTGATTTTTTGATTTTTAATTACTTAACTGACCTAACTAGACTGACTGACAAAACTTACCAAAAATAGAAAACTTAACGGAAAACTAATTGTGTTAACTTAGGATGGGGAAAAACGTCTACCTAGGTCTGAATCAAATTGTAGGCCTAACAAGCTAATGGATTGAATGATATCTAGATACCGGTCCCTAAAGATGACACGACTAAGGATCGCTCGGGCTCACTGGATTACCTCTCGGTCTCACTCAACAAACCCTAACTACTCAAAATCGGCTAAAACGACCAAACCGGGAAATAATTGCTAACGTGTTCTAATGAAGGATCACTTCTCGGTCTCACCAACACTCGACCCTAATGGCAATGAATACTACACAACCAAGGATAGAGGAACAATTTAACTTAAACCAAAATAGATCAACTAGTCGCTCAAAACACCTAAACCTGACAAGAAACGAACTCGCTCTCACGCAATCCTTATTCTAGCATGCAAAGGCAATGAGACAACCCTAACTTCCTATCACCTCTCGGTCTCAAGGAAGGTATTTAACCGCCGTACTTAATCCAATTAATCACGCAACGAAACCCTACGGTTGTACCTACCGTAAACAAACCCTAAACACAAAGCCTAGAATCAAACAATGCACCGATCAATCAATACAAAACTAATCATCAACACACGGGGTTTATGCAATGAATCACCAAAATTTCCAGCCATTAGACACAACCTATTTCATGTCTAAATCAAACTTTACAATAGCAATTCAAGTCTATTAATCAAACAATCCATAAAACCTATCAAACACTAACAATAATCATCATTCCTAGGTAGAACTAACAAGTTTAGCCAATAATCATCTTTGGACAGCAGCATATGCTCAATAAAATCATCATTAAACTCATACCAATCATCATAATTATCATCCAACAATCAATACTAATCAATAACAACTCAATCCTTAAAGCAATTGCAACACTAGTTAATAATTCAACAAGAATAAGAAAGATTAATGAATAATAGTTTAAAGAAAGGATATGAGATGGTTTTCGGGTGTTCTTTGCTGCTGTAAAACGGATGTTAAACGACCACCGAGGCTTGTTCTTGCTTGTTCTTCCTTCCCTAGCCGCCACAAGCTCCATACCCTTGCTCAAAAAAACTTTTTCTTCCTTTCTTTCTTGCTGGCCGATCGCAGCAACTGTTCCAGCATTAGGGTTGTTTAATTTTTTTTTATGTTATAATATAATATGGTCTTGGGCCTCCATGATGCGTACGGGTCGGGCCTTGAGCTTTGTCTTGAACTTGTATGTGTAAAAGGCTCGTAGAATGCTCGAATAGTCCCGGTTTTCTTCTTTCTTTCACCCAAAACCTACAAGGTTATTAAACTTACGTAAAACCTATCTAAAATGAGTTAAAACATATAAAATATAATGTAAAACGTGCAGAAAATACGTGTGTTTTACAACACATCAATATATATATATATATTTATATGCGTATCATGTTACTATGTTTACTAATAATGTCGTTACTTGTTAATGTAGCTCATTGCTAATCAACCAATATATTCTGTTCCTTATAGTAAACCTATCAAGCCCGCTGGTGCTTTTAAACCTTTAACTGAAAACACAGAAGTATCAAAAGAAAAAACAAAAATGCCAGTTGCTGCTTCCAAACCTTTTGACAGAGCAAACAGAAGTATCAAAAGAAAGAAAAAGAATAGGAAAACTTTTAGAAAAGGCGAGGTCTCGACCTAAAAGCATATATGAATTAGCACAACAAGTGGCAACTGAATCTAAAAAACCCTTATCTGTACTTTGTATCGCGCCACCGGGGATGCATGAGGATGGTTTTGAAGAGACTGTTGAGTTTGAGGAGATTATGCAATTATGTGTCAATGGTTTCGTAGAAGTTTGTTTTATGCATTGGTTTACAATGTAAATTTGACTTGTTTTTGTTTAAATATTTTATTGCATTGTTTCTTACGTTATAACCTAGTGTTAATAACCTTAGCATGTTTCTTTTCTACTTTTATTTTAGGTACTTATATGAAACTGGGAGAAAAAATGGTTTAAATGATACCGTATATTTTCATCCCCGTTATACTGATGCGGATCTTGTCTCGGATGATGGTGGCTTTGTGATTGAGCACATCAAAAAAGTCATAACCTTTCATAAAGATAAACAATGGTTTATGGCACCACATATAATCCGGTATCAATATGTTTTTTTTATATATATCTGGATTAATTTTTTTTTAGTATCTGAACCTTCTTTTAGTTATATTAGAATATTGTTTAAATCTTATTTCTTAAGTGTTGTTTAAATTTGATCATTTTCATACTAACGCAGAGGACATTGGGTATTGATTTTTACTTCAATGTCATCCGATTTCTAAAACTTGGAATGGCCACATATTTGATTCAATTAAAGCTACAAAGGATCCTTCAAATTACGAGATCACAGAATTATTTGAAAAGGCCATAGAACAGAAAATAACATGGGATATGGTAAAAGTAAGCTCTTTTTCGTTTTTTACAAGTTGTTTATGTTTATATATTTTAGTTAACTAACTGTGAAGTCATTTAAATATTTAGTGTCGTCAACAACCTAACGGGTGGGAGTGTGGATATTGTGTTATGATGGTCATGTTTGATTTTGTGGTTTGTGACAGAGAATGTATGGTAAGCATATTTTATGCACTTCTATTTATTTATATTTATTTACAATGTATATTAAAACGTAATCAAACTTGTATTATCTTTATGTTTAGCCGCCAGATAAAAAAAATGGTTCATCAAGATGAGATTAATAAATTTGTAGAGCGCATTTTAAAATCATTTACATTGTTATTTGCTAACCATGAGGATAAGAAGGATGAGGTGGACGAATAAAGCTAAGTATAGCATACTATCTTTTTTATAGTTATTTTTTTCAATTTCTTTAATTTTTATAAAAATTAATTGTTTAGGACAATTGAGTGAGCCTAGAAACACAGTCATTTTATTCATTATATTGAGAGTTCATTACATGCATGTTTAAGTCACTTTGGCCTACTCATCCACTTGACCCATCTGTTTGACCCAAGGCCTACGCCCGCTAAAGGGTTTTTGATAGCATAGATCATATATAATGTTAGGTGTTCATAGGAGCTCGAAAGGGTTTTGTATTAATGTTTATTCTAGTAGGCATGACTTAGGCATTTTAATTTCTTTTATTATTCCAAAGATGGATCGCGCTTTATTTTAATCTTAATTTAATGGTAGCTAATAGAAAGTTTGTGTATTGATCAATGGCAAAACGGATTCTAGCTAGCCTTGAAGCTTGTGGTGGATAAAAGAGGTTGCACGAAGTCAAAGAAGGTTTTCTGATGGTTGTTTATGTTTTCAAGTGAATGCTCAGATAGTTTTTATGTTATAAAATGAATGCTTTAGATCAATTGGTCAATATGATGCTTTAGTTGTTTAAAGATATTTATAAAATTTTCTTTGTTTTTTATATATATATTTTTTATAATTTGTGCTTATATTGATTTTGATACTGATGGATTAAATGATTTAGTGGTAATGATCTACATAAAATATATATTAAAAAAATTAAAAGCCACTAAACGCCTTATTAGGTCACACAACAAATCGCCTTATTTGGCTTTATTACCATGGTTAATATGGTGACCGGTTAAAAATCACAAACCGCCCTTTTAAGCTTTAATAAGACGTTTTAGTAAAAATCTAATAACCGCCTTATTAGGATTTAATAAGGTGCTTTAATATGGTGCCTTTTTATCTCAAATATGACGGTTTTTTCGAATTATAATAAGGCGTTTATAAGTAACAGTCTTAAAAGGCTTTAGTACTAAAAAAGGCGGTAAATGATCAAATACTATGGTGGCTTTTAAGGCGGTAAGCCTATCGCCTTATTTGATTAAAAAACTGTCTTATTAACTCTTGTTTTTTGTACTAGTGTTGCTAGCGAAGACATTACCAATTATAATTACAATACAATATAATACAATTAGGAAACACAGCCAACTATGACCTGCTTGTTAATATCTGTCCTTCAAGTTCACCAACTTGTGACCTGAAGTCTGAAATTACGTACAACAGTATGGCCCTACACGACATATGAAAAGGATATGTAACACATGATATGAATTATATGACGAAGGTGCAGGTTATATGATGATGTTACAAGTACGAATGTTAAATACGCTCCAACTTGATAATTGATATGATGCGTTATGATACGATATGAAGTTATGTTATATATGCTATGTTTTGTTACAACTGTTTAAACTAGAACCCACCCAGATTCGCTTATTTTTAGTATGCACATTGGATTGATTGCAGGTAAATTACGCTTACTTGGTACATTAATGGGCTATCCAAGTTATCATTGGCATCCGTTTAGAGTTTATGTTAGGATAATTATGCTACCGTTTATGTTTTAAGACTAAGTGTATTGTCCGAATGATTTATGACTATGTTTATATTTCCGTTGCAATGACTAACTTAAATTTATAGTTTGAGAACAATGTCTTATTAGTAAATCGACATGCTGAGACACTTTAGGAGTGATGGGGCGTTTCATTTACAAACATGAGGAAAAAATGCATCAGCAAGTAGTACACAAAAAAAATATATGAATATTCGAGAGAAACCCCAATAGCGCAAATGAATGTAGATTAAAAGAAAAAACAACTTTCATAAATAAAAATGAAGCAATCTGAACAAGTAAAAACATGCAACGCAAGTCACAAGTGTCCCTGAGAGACAAAACCATATGTCCTTTTACATTCAAGAACTCAAAATTCACAAGGCACTGACATAACTTATCATGTCGAACACGAAGAGTTTGTGGAATATGTGTTACTAAGTAGTTTTATAGATTAACTAAATTTAAACTAAATAAAGAAAATAAAATTTCAAAGTTTTGATTGTTTTGTTTGATTAACGAAAATTAACTAAAACACTTAACACGGTTTTTTAATCAAAGATGAGAGGATATGCTTTCCCTCGGTTTCAGGTTTCAATGAATGTTAATGTAAACGTTTAGTCTGAGACGAACTATAAAACATAATTCATGAATATGCAAATGATTATGATAATTGAGGACTAAGTACTTGGATTAACAATTACAAGGTTATCACTCAAAATCAATTAGATTATCCAACCCCGAATTGCACCCGATTAATCCCGATTGCCTATAGCACCAAGAATTGACGGTTTAGAACATGAATTAAACAAACTAACAACTTATCAATCAATATATAGACATCATAATTATGAAATCAATAATACTAGATTACCATCTCAGCAATTGCATAAACATTCAATCAACAAACAATATGAAACCTTACAATCCGAGGGAAAACACAAAGGAAATTAGCCGAGCATGATTCGGGTCATCATCCCTTCGTTTACAATGTGCATATGAATCAAAAACAAGTCTCCAATGTTTAAACAACTCAAAATTGAGTTATATCTCCACCAAATCGCCTCCCTAAGTGTCTCTAATCAAAAACAATGAAAAAGATACCCAAAAGTCATCCCAAAACGGCCTTAAATGGCAGTTACAATTTCGGCGTCAGGGTCCACCGTAAGCTACGGTGGCCACCGTAGCTTACGGTGGCTTTGAAAGTCACTACGCCAGCCTCAATTTATTTACGCCAGGCCGCTACGCTGGAACTCTACCGTAGCTTACGGTGGCTACCGTAAGCTACGGTAGCCTCAGCCCTAAAATCCTTGTTTCTTCTTTGACTTGTTGACTTCCATCACCAACTCTCGAGTTATTTTCTCCTCTCCATCATAGCTCACTTGAATCGCCATTTTTAGCCCTTGTACCTACATTAACACAACATAGTGTAGTAATCAAAATCCTTGAATTTATACATAAACGCACACGTTTTAACTCGAATTACGACACTTAAGGGTGGCTTTACAATCCACCCGTCACATTCCCACACTTACACATTGCTTGCCCCCAAGTAACACTTCAAATCAATTGTTTTTAAACCATAACCCCACCAAACATACCAACAACAAGCTCGGCTCAGTTAAGGTCCCGAGTCATACCCTATTCCCACATAATCAGAGGTTTGCACTAGTTTACTTGACATTACATTTTAAAACATCGTCTAGTCAACCTTAACATGCTTTCGGTCTTTACTCGCATATAACACATCGTCACTCGTTAACTCTCTTATTGGTGATTGTTCCATATTTTCCAATAATACTCAATTCTCCTCGCATACGCTTGTGCCACCGTCAAATCTCCACCTATTCATGCTTTAACACAGATGCAAATCAAGAGGTCTTAAAACAGGTTATAATGGGGCCAGGTGTGAAGGTATGGAATGGGAATATTGAAAGTGACTCACGTGATCCGATCCGGCTTGTTACATCAAAACTAAATAAGCAATAAAATAAACTACTATATACACTACCAACTTGTATCACAAACTCGATACTCATCACTTTGGATATTGAATCCCAATTTTTTTTCTTTTTCTTTTTTTTTTCTTTTTCTTTCTTTCTTTTTTTATTATTTTTTTATTTTTCATCATTTTTTTAACATCGACTTGTACATAAATATGAAATCTACTACTCTCTATTGATTAATAGAAAAACAAATACAATTACAAAGAAAAACCTATCAAGCCAGATCGTCTCACAACATACATCGGGGTTAATTAAATAAGAAGAATAAGTCCAAATAGGTTTACTAAAGGAACCAACCCTCGCCCCTCTCATTGCCCTTCCTCATATGTGTAATGTATGAGGCCCAACCCTCAATACCCACACTCGCGCTCATCCAGACGAGGCTTTAACCTAATTGCCTCTATCACTTTTGCACTTATGCCAAGCTAAGGTCTCGAAATGCATTAATAGTACAAGTTCTAACGGAGAATAACCATTCCATCACCGCTCTTTATTTTCCCCAAACTCAAGTGAATATGGACATGTTATGCAGGCTATTATACCAAAAGCATGCTAACCTTGACTAAAATACTATTCGACCTCATTTTTAACACAACTAAGCAAACTTAATTTTAAAGGAATTGTGACCATGAAAAGGGACCAAAACTTTACCCCGCCATCTTACCATTTTCCGGTTTTTCTTTCTATTTTTTTTATTTCTTTATTTTTATTTTTATTTTTATTTTATAAAAATATTTTTATTTTTATTATTTTTTAGTTTTTTATTTTCATCCATCATTTCCACACTTGAGATACATTGTCCTCAATGTAGGGTTTTTGGGAAAACGAAAAATCCCCCCAGCATGGTGTCAAAGAGAAATCCATAAGAATTTCTGTTGGTACATGTGTCAGTAGTTCATAGTCTAGCAATTTGTAATCGAGTCTGTAATGTAATTATGTTTTGTTTATGTTTAGTTATGTAAAACGCGAAGTTGTCAACAAGTTCGCTATGGCGAACTTGTTGAATCAGCGAAGTTATTGACAACTTCGCCTGTGGCGAAGTTGTCGTGTTTTTATACTGTTCAGCGAACAGTTTACAAGAGGAAAGTTTTAGGGTTTGTTTCAGTTGTTCAGTGAACGTGTTCGTGTCATAGTCTGTAACAGTGACCTCGGGTCACGTGGTTGTTATTAATATAACGTGGTTGGTTTATTGCTTTCGTGTTCGATCTCTACATACTCTACACTCGTATCTACCCACGCAGGGATTCCGCACCTGCGTTGTTAGCGACATCCCGTGTACGATCCGTCCAGGAACCTACAATTGGTATCAGAGCCATCGGCTCGATTGTGAGGTTCGGGATTTCACGCGGGTGTAGAAAACGTCTCGTTTGACCTATTCGCGGGACGTGTTTTTGTTGGGATTGTGTTTTGCTCGTGCTTGACAGTCATTTTCAAGCCATTGCATTGATCGGAAACTGCTGGATCGACGAAAACAGATCTGAACAGTTTCCTTGTTCATCGGGCGAAGTTATCGTTCTTCGGGCGAAGTTACCTTTCTTCAGGCGAAGTTGCCGTCACTGGAATTAGGGTTTTCGGCGAAGATATAAGGATTAGCGTAGTTAACCACAACTTCGCTTAACATCATAAGTTCGCCTTAGCGAAGTTATCCGCAACTTCGCTTCCCACCCAAGTTCGCTTAACTCCTAAGTTCGCTCATTCTAAGCGAAGTTATTTTTAACTTCGCCAAGTCTAGCGAATTTAAGAACTCAGCGAAGTTCTCTTTTCAGCGAAGTTAACTTTCAAGCGAAGTTATTCTTAACTTCGCCTACTGAGCTGTTTTAATATTTTTTTTGTATTTTCAGGTTTTTCAGGTTTTCGCAAGGATGTCGTCGATTAACATCTCCGATTTGGTCAAGATGGAAGTAGAAGCGGGGTCTGCCACTAAGGCCCCGAGGCTGATGAAAGGAACTGACTTCGTGGCATGGAAGGACAGATTCATCCAATACATCAAATACCAGGATGCCAAAATGTGGGTGTGCATCCAGGATGGATATATCCCTCCAACTGCGCAATACGAAGGTCGCGATGTGGTTAAGAAGTACAGCAAAATGGAGGACGAAGAGAAGAAAATGTACGAGGCCGAAAGCAAGGCCCATGCTGCGATAACAATGGCACTTCCTCAAGAGGTTCTCCATACGTTCCGAAAGTACACTTCTGCAAGAGAGCTTTGGGATGCTCTTGAAAATAGATTCGAGGGGAATGTGGGTATCCGTGCATCGAAGGTAAAACTTTTGAAGACCCAGTTCTCCGTCTTCAAATTTTTGAAGAACGAATCACTGGATGATATTATCACCAGATACTATCATCTAATGACAGAGCTCAGCAATTATTCAATTGCTTACCGAGAAGAAGAGATCGTTGAAAAGCTTCTCGATGCTCTCCCACCGAAGTGGGAAATGTACACCGTTCTTATGAGGGAAGACAGAGACTTTCCAAATTGTGATCTTGAAACGGCAGTAAACAAGCTCAGAACTTATGAGCTTAATATGGTTCGAAAAGAAACACCAACAGATCAGATACAAGACCCTGGTATGTATGGTGCAAAGGTTAAATCAGGCTCAAGTTCGAGGCCTGAATCTGCTGCTTATTACTCAAAAGGGGAGTCAGGTTCTGACTCTTCTCATGAAGGAAACGTCTCTGTAAACTCGAATGGTGACGTCTGTTTCGTTGCTGGAGGATCAAGTACTTCAAAGCCTCAAGCATCCTCAAGTAGTTTTTCTGCAAATGCCTCAAGCAATAATTATTCCAAGATGCCTATGAGTGTAAAATCTGCTGAAGAGCAGTTTGCAGTCTATGCATCATTTATTGCTTCCTACGAAAACTACATCCAGGGAAAGATTGTGGACCCTGCTGCTCTTGATGAGGAGTACAACCAGATCGATGCTGATGATCTGGAGGAGATGGATTTGCAGTGGCAAATGGCAATGATTGTGAGGCGTGTGAAACGGTTTATGAACAAAACTGGAAGAAAATTTGTTGGTGGTCGGCCCGGGTTCGACAAATCCAAGGTAAGGTGCTATAATTGTCAACAGTACGGGCACTTTGCCAAGGAATGCAGAAATGAGAGGGTTGAACGAGGACAAGGTCGACCTACACAACATTCTGGAGTTAACAGAGAGATTAACGCCATGTTGACCAGAGAAGCAGGTGAGTACAACTGGAACTCGCATTCAAGTGGTTCTGGTGAGCAAGCGAACATGGCTGAGGCTGAAGTGAAAGAATGTGAGAAGGTTGAAGGAATTGAGAAAGCTACTGAAGAAGAAACAGCTTTCATGGCAGATGACAAGGATAATCGCTCCGAGGTAAGTACTAAGGATATTTGTACTAGTTGTGAGAATTTGTCTGAGCAACTTAAAACGATAACTGATCAGTATGTCCATTTAGATGCTGACTTTAAAACTATTAAAGAAGATCACCATTTTACGAAAGCAAGAGAAACGAGTTATAAAATTAAAATAAAAGCATGTGAAAAAGACGTTCAAAGCTTAAAAATTAAACTTGCTGAGAAAATTGAAATAATTGATCTTAGTTATGAAGTTTTGGAGGAAAAAACTAAAGTGATTGCTGATCGGGATAAACAGATTGCTGACCACCAGGTAAAGGTGGTGGAACTGAACCGCAAACTTGAGCAGTTCAGAAATTCCTCGGCCATCCTTGATCACCTCGTGAGTGATCCAGGTACCTCTGCAAAGAGGGGAGGAATCAGATATAATGAAGTTCCACCACCCTTTAACCACAACTATACTTATAATCCGAGTGTTCAGAAATCTGTCGATTTCGAAGTTCCTCAGACAACTCCAATCAAGATTACAAGTGTAAAACCAAGTGTTAGCTGTGGAGAAACAAGTTCGAAAGTTTCTAATGTGAATATTTCTGTTTTGAGTCCAGTCTCATCGGATTCGGATAAGTTGTCCGAATCTGATCAGACAAAAGAGAAGGTAGGGTTACCCACCGATGGAGATAAAAATAAAGTTTCTAAAAAGAGTTCTCCACTCAATCCGTACGTCCCACCTTATGTGAGACGAACGGCTGGTAACACTACCTCTACATCCAAACCAACATTTGACAAGAAATTGGAGAGTCGGTGTTGCTTTAGATGTAACAAATTAGGGCATTTAGTTGCAGATTGCCCTCTGGAGCCGAGATTAAGAGGTGTGAAGCCAAATAAAACTGAGTATAAGCGTCATTTTGTTACTGCTAAAAATGAAAACTTTAAAAAATGCCAAAATGTAACGAATTCAAGTTTTCATAAAAACCAACCTCAGTTTTACAACCAAACCTCAAGATATAACACCTTCAATTCTCAAAGGTTTGGAAGGCATTACACACAATCTGCAGGGAGATTCCCTAACAGGACTTACAGAAATTATCCTGATGCTAACTTAAGAAAGCCAGGGTACGGGACGTATCGATCCAAGACCGATTGGTCTTGGGTCCCAAGATTCTAACTCTTTGTTTTATTGTGCAGGAACAGTTGAACAGGGCTGCAAACAATCTTTGGATTGTTGATAGCGGCTGTTCCAGGCACATGACAGGCAACAAACACTTGTTGCAAGACTTAAAACCTGTTCAGGGAGCTAGAGTTAGTTTTGCTGGTGAAAGCGGTGGAAGGATTACCGGTAGAGGAACTGTGTCGAATGGGAGAATGACACTTGAAAATGTAAACTTTGTGGAGGAATTAAAGCACAATCTGCTGAGTGTGTCGCAGATTTGTGATAAAGAGTACACTGTCCATTTCACAAAGAATGAAGCGATCGTATTGAAGCCTGGTTTTCAAATACCAGACGAATGGATAGTGATGAAAGCTCCACGTGAAACGAATACATATGTGATGGATATGAGGTCTACTGAAATGGCCACCAGAGAATCTTGTTTAATGACAAAAGCAAGCGAATCAGAATCAGAATTGTGGCACAGGAGAATGGGACATATTCATCTTCGGAAGATGAACTTCATTGTCAAGAATGGGCTTGTGATGGGCGTTCCCTTAAAAAGTTTTAACTTTGAAGACAAATGTATAGCATGCAAGAAGGGAAAGCAACACAAGAAATCCCATCTCACCAAGAAGATTAACTCAATTGCCGGTACTCTAGAACTACTTCATATGGATCTCTTCGGTCCCGTGAATGTACAAAGTCTAGGAGGTACCTCTTACTGCTTGGTGATCACTGATGACTACTCGCGATACTCGTGGGTATATTTTCTGAAAACGAAAGACGAGACGGCTCAAATGGTGAAGAATCTAATTACAAAAGTTGAGAACGTCATGAGTAAATCAGTTAAATTCATCAGAAGTGACAATGGGACAGAGTTCAAGAACTTTGAAATGGAAATTTTCTGTCTTCAGAAGGGAATTGAACATCAATACAGCGCTCCGTATACTCCGCAACAGAATGGAGTGGCTGAAAGGAAGAACCGAACGTTAATTGAAGGAGCCAGAACTATGCTGGCAGACTCGAAGCTTCCTGTGATGTTCTGGGCTGAAGCAGTTGCTACAGCCTGCTATGTTCTAAATAGGGTGTTAACAGTTAAGAAACTTGGAAAAACTTGTTACGAGCTTATGCACGGAAGGAAGCCCAACTTGTGCGGTCTTGAACCATTTGGGTCTCCTTGTTCGATTTTGAAGACTAATTCGAAATTTGGTGAAGTAGCTGATGAGGGAATCCTTGTCGGTTATGTTGTTGGGACTCCCAACAGACGGGTCTTCAATACGTCGACTTGCAAGGTGGAGGTGGTTTGTAACACCGACATTACTAGTTACCAACCGCCAAAACCAAGCAATGGACCTGCTGAGCTTTTCGACTATGTTAAACTTTTTAAGTCGTTTAACGTACCTAATTTGGAAATTTCTGAAGAAGACGAAAGAGCTGTGACGAAGATGATACTTGATGAGGAAGAGAATATATTGCAACATCAGATTTTTGAGAAATCTCAACCTTCCACATCAAACACGATCGATACCCCTGCGGCCTCAACTGAAGATGAATTTATTAATCCTTTTCACTCTCAGCCAGAAACAACCATAGATGAGATCTCTTCGAACTTGGAAGACAATTTACATGTCGGTGCTGTTCCGACCACGAGAATTCACAAAGATCACCCATTGGAGAACGTTATAGGTGATGTGTCCTCGAGTGTACAAACCAGAAGTAGCTTGAATGAGCACACCTGTGTTTATACAAGCATAAAAGAAACGGGTATAATGAATGAATGTTTGTACTCCTGCTTTATAAGCCAAATTGAACCAAAGAATTATCAAATGGCTTTAAAGGACAGCTCGTGGGTCGAAGCCATGCAAGAAGAGTTGGCTCAGTTCGAGAAAATGGAAGTTTGGACCTTGGTTGAAAAACCAAGAAATGTGCATGCTATAGGCACAAAATGGGTGTTCAAATGTAAGAGAGATGATAAGGGAATTATCGTGAGAAATAAGGCGAGGCTGGTTGTTAAAGGTTTTAATCAGCAAGAGGGTATTGATTACAATGAGGTGTTCGCTCCTGTTGCCCGGTTAGAAGCGATTCGATTGTTTTTGGCGTATGCCGCATTTAAAAAGATGAAGGTATTTCAGTTGGATGTGAAGAGCGCGTTTCTAAACGGGAAAGTTGATGAGGTTGTGTATGTTGAGCAACCTCCGGGTTTTCCTGACCCAGACTTTCCTGATCATGTATACAGGTTGAGCAAGGCGTTATATGGGTTACATCAGGCACCTCGTGCCTGGTATTCAACGTTATCGGACTACTTGCTGGAAAATGGTTTTGAAAGGGGATTGATTGACAGTACGTTGTTTGTGAAGAGAGAAGGATGTGACTTCCTACTGGTTCAAGTCTACGTGGATGATATCATTTTTGCTGCATCAAGAGTATCCATGTGTCAGGATTTTGAAGCTGTCATGAAGAAACGATTCGAGATGAGTGCTATGGGTGAACTAACTTTCTTTCTAGGATTGCAGGTTGATCAGAAGAAGGACGGGATGTTCATTCATCAAACGAAGTACGTTCATGATGTGCTGAAAAGATTCAAGATGGAGGACAGCTCTCCATATGATACTCCCATCTGCGTCAATCACAAATTGGGTGCTGAATCAGATGGTGACGCAGATGTGGACCCAACTCTGTATCGGGCGATAATAGGTTCATTAATGTATTTAACTGCTTCTAGGCCTGATATAATGTTTGCTGTTTGTCTTTGTGCACGTTTTCAGGCAAATCCGAAAGAATCTCATTTGAAAGGTGCAAAGAGGATACTACGGTATCTCAAGGGCAAGCCGAAGCTAGGGTTGTGGTACCCAAAGGGAGGAGACGTTGAACTGGTGGCTTATACAGATTCTGATTATGGGGGTTGCAATCAGAGTCGGAAGTCAACAACAGGAGGCTGTCAGTTTCTTGGAGGAAGATTAGTTTCCTGGCAGTGCAAGAAACAGACATCAGTTGCAATTTCAACATGCGAAGCTGAATACATGGCAGCATCCAACTGCTGCTCTCAGGTTTTGTGGATTCAGCAACAATTGCGCGACTATGGTCTGAATTTCTTACTCACTCCTATTTTAATTGATAACACTGCCGCCATCTCAGTAATTAACAATCCCGTGAAGCACAGTAAAACTAAGCATATTGACATTCGTCATCACTTCATACGGGATTGTGCTGAGAAGAAACTGATCAAGATCGAAAAAGTTGATACACTTGAAAATTTTGCTGACTTGTTTACAAAAGCGTTTGATAAATCCAGATTTCAAAACCTAATTGAGCTAAACGGGATGATCAATCCCGAGTAACCATGCCTTTGTGTTTATTTAAAAAAAAAAAAAAAAAAAAATTTTGTCATTATTGCTTAAAATTAGTCGGTTATCTCAGTTTGATGGACATATCCTCGGATATGTTTTGGTCCTCGTTTCGACTTAGAGAATGAGGATAGCCATTAACCGGAAGACTGAAAGTGATCGGGGCAGTTATGACGTGTGTTTTCTTTCTGTTGCTGAAAATTAGTCGGTCATACATAGTAAGAAGGACACATACTTGTATGTGGTCGGTCCAGTTGATCCATTGGATCTTCAGGATAGCCGTTTACCTGACGACTTTGACGTGATCGGGGCGATTGAAATCAAAATTTTTTTTAAATGGGAAATGAAATTACGTTTCAAGTCTACTACTTCGTAAGAAGTTCTTTGCTGTGTTTAACAGAAAATTGATCCAACCTTGGAAAATGATATATATACTGATTGTGTGTGCTTAACTAGTGAAGTTATTAGGCTTAAAAGGCTTTAGAACAGTCATTGTATGTCATGGTAAATTTTTATGGTGCGTAAAAGTGTATGTGATACTAACTTAAACTACTCGAATTTACGTGGAAACTCCTTAAGAGTTTTGAATGTCTTCACACATATCTTTCCGAATGATAGGCAGAAAAGCGACTACCCAGTCATACACGAGCCCGTGAGTGTTCTGATTCCCGTGAGGAAAGCATGTCAAGACACTGCAGTGATCCAGATTCGGGACTTGCAGTAGTTTAGTACTCCGAAGTCAATAAGAATGTTTGGTTAAAAAAAAAAAAAAAAAAAATGTATATTTTTAGTACTTATGAAACATAATAACAATCAAGACTTCTCATGTCTGGAGTAAGAAGAGAACGGGAAGCTGACAACGAGTATATACAAGTTAATCAGACACTATGGGTCGAAGTCAACTCGGGATGACTTGGGTATAGCCAAATACGCTTTGAGAATAGATAGAAGACATCATTATCTCTGAGTTGTTGCCAACTTAAAATTTTGAGCTTAACTGAACCTTAATCCGTATCACAGAAACGATGAAAACCATTTAAGTTATTTACATGCTTGCAACCTGTTTCTCTATGTCATAACACAGCTAAACACGGATCCAAGTGACAGTCACATAGTTAGTATGATTCCTGTTGGGATCTTTTCTAAAACGTAGTGGTCCCTGACTAGACTGAAATTTGATCCCTTATTTCGTTAAAATTTTTATAAGTTTTTCTATTTTTATAGTTGTGTTATTATAAAACTGGTTACTTGGACATGATCATTTTTGTTTAACTCTTTTTGGAAACTTCTAATGTTAACTGCAAGATTATTCAAACTTAAAGGGCTGATTTTGAACTTACGGGCGAAGTTGTTGAATTCGGCGAAGTTGTGCTTAACTTCGCCTAGGCGAAGTTAAGCGTAACTTCGCCTGAACCAACTCTGCCCTATATAAGGTTTTTGATACTGGAACAGTAACATATTTTGAAATTCTCCGGCGAACATAATATCAAAACCATATTTATCCGAGATCTTGTTTACTCTCCGATTTCGATCTTTGTTTCCTGTTTCTAGTGTTGATTCACGGTATGTGTTGTTAATATCATTCCCAACCATACTCGTTCGGTATAAGTTTTACCCGGTTCGAGACCTCGGGTCGTCGAACCTTCAAAACCAAGTTTTTCACCTTTGTGTTACGTGTTCATGGACGTCCTTTACGTCTCAATGTCATTAACCTATGTTGTTCTTTGCTGATGGATCGTCAAATCGGTCCGAAATCATCGGATCTAAACCTTGAATCTGAACAGTCGCCGTTTCAGATTCAGGCGAAGTTAAGGTTTTGGCGAAGTTATCCACAACTTCGCCAGGAGGTTAATTTCGCCTGTGGCGAAGTTGTCCGTAACTTCGCCTTGAAGCTTAAGTTCGCATGTGGCGAAGTTATCCGTAACTTCGCCTTGAACTCAAGTTCGCCTGTGGCGATGTTGTGATAAGGCGAAGTTATCATCAACTTCGCCTATACCATTTTACTTAACAGTTTTAGACGAAATTACAGTTGAAGCGAAGTTGTTCCTAACTTCGCCTCACCTATAAGTTCGCCTGTACTGGTTTAATCACAACTTCGCTCGTGGTACTTAGCGAACTTGTGAGCTGCTTACACACTGTCTAACTTGTTTTGTTTGGTGCAGATATGGCTGCTATTGGTGGTGCTGGTGGTGATGATGGTGATGAGCAACGACAATTCTTTCCAGCCCATAACCAGTACATCACGTTAGATCCAGACGCACGAGGCGTCGAAGACTACAGGGAGATTATTACGTTTCTCCTGCGATCAAGAGTCTTTCACGCGCTGACAAATACACTACCTATTTCTCTGCCTAACATTGAAGACTTTTGGCAGACAGTGTACTACGATTGCAGGCCTGAGCCTCCGGTGATGCGAGCAACCGTAAATGGTCACAACATACAGTTTTCCTCGGAAGACATACGGTTGGCTCTGCAGTTCGGTGAAGAAACTAGAGATGACCCAACGGAGTTCGTAGCTCCTTTCCGGGATGGAGCTTATTTGAGGATGGGTTATTCGGGTCCGCTGGGGGACTCGCAGAGGAGGAAAGGGTTTCTGCTAGATCAGTGGCGCTTCCTGATGCATGTTTTAATAGTATGCATGTCCGGCAGGAAGGCAGGAACAGACGGGATGGGCGCGACGATGCAGTCGGCCATGATAGCGCTGACTTACAACCGCAGATATTCATTCAGTCAGCTAATCTTTTACGAGATTGATCGTCAGCGAAGGGCTGTGGCGCGCGAGCGATTCACTATGTATCCTCGTTTCTTACAGATGATTTTAAATCATGTCGCTCCGTCGCTGCCACAGAGACGCCCAATAAGATACGTAGAATGCGTGACGAAACGTATCTTTGCTCAGTGCCGCACCTCGAGCACTCGTAGCAAGCCTGAGCTGCGTCCCAGGCATACTCCTTTATTCGGGTATCTCATCAACCCGGAGTATGTTCCTGCAGGAGGGGACGAGTTCAGAGACCCCCAACCACATCAGGCGGCAGCACCTCATGCTGTATCAGCTGCGCCTGTGGTTTCTACTGTTGCCTCTGCTGCTGTGCCAGCTACTGTATCTCATGCTGTGTCTACTGCTGAAGACGTTGATCTTAATGCTGCCTTTGGCGTACATGGTGTGTTTGATATGGATGTCTCGGGTCCTCAATTTATGGATGTTACCAGAGCAGCTACTTCGGTAGCTGACTCTGATCTAGACGAGACGTTTGCTGAGGCAAGAAGACTTATGGTGTCTCGGGAACGGACTACGGGAAAGAGACCGAGAACGGAAAACGAGGATGAGGAAGAAGTTGATGAAGAGGAGGCAGTGCAGATTGTGCTTAGACGTTCAAGAAGAGAACAGAGAGGTATAGGTTCGGGAGCTGGAGAATCTTCAAGGCTAGTACGTTTTGCTCCACCTGCCTTGTCTGGTATGTCTCTTATTACTACTACAGCACAGGTTACAGCGGTCGAGACGTCGGCCCCAGCAATTGTGTCCCTACCACCCCAACCGCTTAATCCACCGGTGGTAGTTGCACGATTTGTGGAGTCGACAATCACTTCTACTGCAGGGTTACCAAGTGTACCACCTGCGGTCACTTCTGCTGATGTCCCGCCAACTCCAACGCCTACTTCAGATTCCGAGAGGATTATTTCACTAGAGCGGATTGTTGCTGATCAGACAAAGACCATTCAGAGCCTAGTGGAATCCAATCGACTACAAGCAGCCCTCCTGGTAGAACACGGTAAAATTATAGATGCCTTCAAGGCATTCTTGGCATCTCAGGGGGAGAAGACGTGTAGGGGTGATGAGTTGAGGACTAAACGAAGAGAAGATCATGACGATGATCCCAATGCACCAGAAGGTGCAGGTGGTGAGCTGCCAAGAACCTCTCAGGCTCTTGGGGCTTCCACAACTGAGGGGGAGTCTACAAATGCAGCTGGTGACGATGTTGTAGCAGTTGATAATGATGATGATGTTGAATACATGATAGATGCATTGAAAGAGTTGGATGAGGAGGATGATGAGTTTATGATGGAAGATGATGTGCTGCCAGTGGATGAGATTGAGAGGATTGGAGAACAGATTACAGTTGAAAACGTATTAGAAGAAAGTGAGATTGTTGATAACTCCGTGGAACATGAGATTCCGGAGGTTGACGGAAAAGGTTTGGGTGATGAGAATGCTGAGGAAGATGCTGAGTGGGAGGAACAACCGAACTGGAAGGAAGGTTGTGCCCACTGGTTCGTAAAGACGAAGAAGCCGGCGGTCCCTAAGATGTTCAGAAAAAGTTACAATATTAAGGGATACGCGGAAGCCAAGAAAGGTATTATCTGCTGGTTATACGACGAGCAGCTACGGCTCTTTGTGATCAAGAGGTACGATGGCGTTCAGTACTTCCAGAGAAAGTTGAGATCTCTAAACACACTGCCACAATGTGAAGTAAAAGATCTAGCCAGATTGGGATTGGTAAACAGAAGCGAAGATAACATGGCTAGAATCATTGCGAAGATCGTGTGGAAAGAGTGCGTTAAAGAGAAAAAGTTTGAGCTACTGAAACCACAAAAAGGAAAACTTGTCGAAGACAAGGATAGAGATCTGAGAGTTGATGGAAAACCTTGGATGGTTATGAAATACAAACCGATCCGGTGCCTTAAAGAAGTACCGATGAAGTTCATGCCCAAGGACGTGCTCAAAGATCTAAAATGGTGGTACGTAGATTGCGAGACAGCTGAGGCGGTAATGGAAGATGAGGATGAACAAGAAGTACTTCGGGTTTACGACCCGATGCATCTTGTTAATCTATCGAAGGCTGATCTGAAGGCGCTCAACGAGAAGAAGATCTTCTACATTCCTGCTTGGAAGGATCAAGCTAGGAAATATCAACGGGTGGTGTCGGTATGTGTTAGAGAAGGGGCGCACGCGTAGAGATGAAAGATTACAAGACTCAAGATTTGAAGATCAAGATATGAAGCTACTGCCAAGGGGGAGTCTGTTGGTACATGTGTCAGTAGTTCATAGTCTAGCAATTTTGTAATCGAGTCTGTAATGTAATTAGTCTGGTGGATGTCTCACTTTCGTCTTCTTTGGTCGGATACCTTTTTCTACCACCTTCTCACTCTGTTGATGCTCAACTTCTTTCTTCTCAACTGACCTGTCAATCACAAAACACTCCATTTCCGTGTAATCCTTTCTCAAGGATACACACTTGTTAACAAAATCCGCCTTCAGGCTTTTTTTATCAACGAGAGGGTCAGTAGTATTTTCAAATAATAATAACCGATTATCACGATTCCCACATTTAATCCCCAGTGTCCCCTTAGCAAAATCAATTACTGCAAGTGAAGTGGCGAGGAAGGGTCTACCCAATATGACTGTGGGTTGCGTATTAGTTACATTTTTAGCATAATCAAGTACTAAAAAGTCAACTGGGTAACAGAAATCCTCCACATGTACCATCACATTATATATCATGCCTCGGGAAAGTGTATGGGTTTGATCCGCTAAAATCACGGTGGTGTTTACTTTTTGCATCGGGCCAAACTCATACTGATCATATAAACTACCGGGCATGATACTAACACAAGCTCCAAGATCTAGCAGTGCCTTATCAGTTTTAAATTAACCAATTTGGATTGATAAAAGGGGCACTCCTGGGTCTTGGAGTTTACTCGGGATGATATTATTATCAACCCTCTCATCCCTTATTTTGGTTAATTTGTCATTTAAACATTTATCACAAGAACAATTTTCACAAAAAGATGTTTCATTCGGTTGTAATTCAGAGTTATTTTGGAAAATTGTTTCATAATTACCCACATTTTCAATCTCATCACTAATATCTTCCACCACCCCCTCAACAAACTGTGGTGTTGGATCAACTTGAACACTAGAAATTCCAAAATTAGGTAAAAGACTTACCGCATTGATATGCACGTTGTTCCCCTTCTTTAAGATCGAGTTGTTTTTCTTCAAATTCTCAACATCGGTTGCAAGTTGACACATTTGAGTGGTCAACGATTGAATTCCTTTGTCAAGGACTTCATCCTTTTGCATGCGCACTTCATCAAGTTGATTTCTCCTTTGCATGTCTTGTTGTATCATCCTAAGCATATCCATGACTTCATTCCCACTTGAAGAACTTTGACCCGAAGACCCACTTTGACCACTTCCCGTTTCTTGAAATTGACTTTGATTTCCTTGGTTGAAGTATTGTTGACGTGGAACATAATTTCCTTGATTCCCTTGGAAATTCGGATTAGATTGAGTAGCTGGATTTCCATAACGAAAATTGGGATGATTTTTCAACCCGGGGTGGTAAGTGTTTGAATTCATGTTATAATTTCGACCACCTCCCCCTTGACCTTGAAGTGCATTCACGTTCTCTAATTGTGCTTGTCCCACCGTACACACATCCGCCGCATGACCCAACTCATTACAATTTGTACAAACATCAATTCTTTGGTTAGTGGTTTGTACTCCTACATCTTCTACGGCATGGACTTGCGGTCTTCCAATTGCCGGCCTTGCTCTTCTTGCGGTTTGAGCCTTTCTCTTTGATGTGACCGACATTTTCTCCAAGAATGCCCAATCATCTTGTTCATAATTGGTACCGAATGTACCATTTGTGATTGACATTAAGTCCCTCTCATCTTCCGCATTTAACACCTCATGAAAAGCATTCAACAATTCCCAAAGAGCTATACCATGGTGAGGATAATTTTTGATCATCATATTAAACCTCTCGAATGCTTCATGAAACATCTCACCCGATTGTTGTTGGAAGCTTCTCAAACTTCGTCTCGCATCATTAGTCTTTTGGGCCGTGTAAAACTCTTCCAAGAACCTTTATTGCATCTATGCCCAAGTATAAATTGATGCGGAAGGCAAAGTGTAGAACCATCTCTTTGCTTTATCTTCTAACGAGAATTGGAATAAAACCAACTTAACTTCATCCGGTGGAAAACCTTGACCCCCAATCGTGTTGCAAATAGAATCATATGCCTCCAAATGAAAATAAGGTTCTTCCGTTGCTAGACCCTTATACTTTGGTAAACTTTGGAGCGCATTGGTTCTCACCTCAAACGTTCTTCCATTTTGGTTTTGAGGAATAACTACTGGAGATGGGTTATTGGTGATGACCGGTCTAAAATGAGCTTCAATTCCCCTAACCATCTCCCTTGCATGCCTTCTTGGTACCCCCAATGGTACTCTCGGTTGGCCCATTTGCCGGTAAACGGGCCTTTGTTGGGCATATTGTTGGAATTGTGGTTGAGGATTTGGTTGTTGAGGTTGTTGATATTGCGGTTGTTGTGGAACTTGTTGCAATGGTTGTGGTTGTTGTATTTGATTGATATTCGGCCTACCCCATTTTTGCACTAGTTTCTGCGGTTGTTGTTCGGGTCCATACCCGAATTGCCCTTGCACCCTCAATTGACTCCTGACGTGTGCAAATATATATATAAAAATTAAATAAAAGTTTCACACAAATCGGGTTTTAAAAATGGTTTTCACCAACAACCAAACCACACACGAAAGGCAAGTGTACTTATCGTTTGTAGCAAAGTATCGGTAAGAACCGAGTGTTAATCCATGGACACGGCTAACTTTTGATACTAAATCTTTGTAATTAATTTAACCAAACAAACAATCCAAGTAATTTTTCAAGTAACTAAACTAGCATTTAACAATAACAAAGCAAGTAAAATACAACTAACAATCAATCCAAACAAGGCTACTTAGACTATGCATCCACTCAGCTTAATGACAAAATAGCAATGATAATGACAAAAATCATGTATTAAGCACCAACATCAAATTCCAATCAAGGCAACCTAATACTAGCAAGAAAACAACATGATGTGTTTTCAACAAGTTAATAACCATAGATTAGTAAGTTTGTCAAAACTACCTAATCTCATAATCAAAGGAAAGCTAGAATGAAAACAACAAACTAACCACCTAAAATCATGTAAAATAGACAAGTTCAAGAATACTAGTTAAACACATGAAACTTTTAATTAGCAAAATATGAACCAAGAATTATGGCCTTAATCCCTAGCAAATATTAACCAGCTCAAAGAATCATATCATCACCATACAATTTTCCAATATCAAGTGATAGGTTTCAAGCTTGTTAAAATTCATAACCAAGTTAATTTTCACTAGTCATTCCTAACTTAATGATATAAACAAAGTATGCATACACAAACTAAGTTCATAAACAAATGCTCAACACATAGTTTTCCAACATATTATAGTTAAACATCTATCAAACTAACAAGACTAGGAATTAAAACAAGCATTCAAACATCAAACTCTATTCAAGAACATGTCATAAACTTGAAGAACACCAACTTGCCAAAATCATGCATAGATAGAATATCACATAAGTAGGAGTTTCAACATAATCTAAGTAGTAAAAGTATTAGCCCATAAGGCTTGATACAACAACCAAAACCAAAGTAATCTTACAAATCATTGTCAAGAACAAAAGATTGCAAAATAAGATGAATGATGATTGCTACTTGAAGGGATGATCACACAAAGATGGAAGCCTTGAATTCTCTCTAACACACACACAATAAATTTTCCAGCAATTCAGAGAATTCCCTAAGGCTCCACACTTCAAATGAGGATAATAGAGGTGTATATATGCATTCTGGACGTCTGGCACGGGCAGGTGCACGGGCCCGCACGGTCGTGCATATAAGTGGAAAGTCAACACCCTGCTTTAGTCTGACTAAAAGGGCAGACTTCTCTGTTCTGGCACGGTCACCGGCACGGGCCCGCACGGTCGTGCAGGTCATGCACGATCATCCGCACGACCATGCACGGCCGTGCACTCTTGAATTTTTGCGGCACTGGCTTGCATCTCTGGGAAGCACGATCGTGCAAGGTCTTTCACGGTTGTGCGGGGTCGGCAGATTGCTGATTTTGTTCCCGAAACGCCCTCTTTTCTTGTTTTCTTTGTCGGGCGGGCGCCTGGACCTGCAAATTCACAAATAACTCAAATTAGTATAAAAAACAATGAATTTGCATGGAGTTCGGCTAAAATTGCAGGAAAATTTGGTGTAATAAGATGTACACTTTGTGTTACATCAAACATCCTCACACTTGAACTTTGCTTGTCCTCAAGCAAATAAAATAAACTCAACAATAGCAATAATAATCCGCAAGCAATAATCATTCGATTCTTTAATGGATCAAGCAAGCATTGTATATATGTCCAAACAAGCCTAATAAGAATTAAGACATAATCTAGAGAACATTACAATTTGACGTCACATTCCTACCTTGCAAACCTCACAATGTTCACTCATACACTTGGCTATATTTAGTGATCATGCGTGTAATAGTGCAAGTTGAGAACACTCGATGCCAAGACGATGACTAAGCAAGGCATAGGCTTGTTTAAGGGTCAAATCAAACCGACACATACATGGCATAAAACACGAGTACTCGAGGGTTGTAACTTGGCTTAGGGTGAGGAATTTTTGGGAAAAGTGGCTAAACGGCTAGAAAATCCGGAACTAAGTTAGCTACAAAACGAAATCTAACTAACTAAACCAAATGGTTTACACGGGCCGAGAGCTAACGAACCAAAACTTGCTCTTTGAAATCAAGTTTCACCTAATATATGATGAACTAACTTCATAACTTCTCTTCTTTTCTTACAAAGATTCTTTTTTTTTTTGCCATAAGTAATGAATATTTACATACAAACTTTTCACTTTGGGAGAAAGCATTGTGCTTCTAAAGTTCCCAAGTGAATAAAATACAACAAAAATGAAATACAAAAAAAATAACTAACTTAGCCGAACCAGATTTCTAACCAAAAATGGGTAAAAATATAAAAGGCTATATGGCTACGTGGCGATAAAAATAGGGCAAAATAATAAAAACACGGGAAAAGGCCAAACATGGGCTACTAAGCGGATAATGTGTGTAAGGAAAATATAAGTGGAAAAATGGCTAGACAAAGGGTTTATCCTAAATTCCTCAATGGTTTATACCATGTATATATATATGGTTTTAAAATGCAATCCAAAAACAAGTTCTACCTTACAATAATCACCCAGCTCACTCAATTGCCCGCAAAAACATGAGAAAAAATAACTGATGAGGCCAACTCACGGAAACGGGCGGAATGGGTAACTTTTGCAAGGTAAGAATGTGAATATGTTTGTCATGCATGAAGGTATGTCTTTTAAAGATTTTTGGCTTGAATGTCTTAAAGATTTGTGCTTTGACAAAATAATTAAAGTGGAATTAAAATTGCTTAGTGGTTATTATTTGCTACTAAAATTAGGAGTTTTGCAAAAAAATTTAAGTTTGGACAAACAAAATTCGTAAAATTCCCTCCCCACACTTAAATTGTGCAACACCCTCGTTGTACAACAAAAAACTATAAAAGTAAGTGCAAAAAAAAAAGAGAACAGAAAACTCCCCTGAAAATTGCAAAACTGCCAGACAAGAGACCCGGGAGGGTCAACAGGAAAGACCCGGCAACGCCATCCGTGCAAATAAACATCCACAACATGCACCTGTAATAGAGCAAAACAAAACAAGCCATACCAAACAACAGAATGCGAAAGACAATCCAAAACACATCCAAAGAAAGCATTCATCATAAACCCAAAAGGAAAAAGTCTACAAAACACAATAAGAACTACCAAAGTCTAGAAAAAACAAATAAAAAGAAACTGCTAATCATCAGTTATGTCATCGAAATCTGAGCCAGTAAGCTCCGGGTCTCGGTTCGCGAACAGGGAAGCACCAAACGGATTGGCGAGTATGGTGAACTAGCCAGGCTGCTCAACAGGGTTCTGGAAAGGGTCAGAATAAGGGGTGGACGACGGGCCAGGCTGCGAAAACTGTGCGCCAAAAGGCGGTGGCTGCATGCCCGCGGGCTGACTCAATGAAGAAGCGCCGTACGACCAAGATGGCGCAGCTGGGACCGTGAAGCCACTTGGCTCGCGTGGGCCTGTCCATAAGGGAACATCCACTCAAATCTATGACGGGTGTAATCAGCCGTGTAGTCAAGCTGACCCCGCTGATCGATCTGCTTTGCCCGAAACTGCTGCTTGGCGAACTGGAACTGCTCCTGGTTGAGGCTGAACTGGTCAAACCTCTGCCATAGGTGCTCGTAATCCAGCGGTATCGGACCTGGCTGTGGCTACCGTGCATGTCATCGTCAGCAGGAGGTAGCGGGTCCCAAATGCGACCCTGCCGGTCAACCAACCTGGTCCAGTTCCCTTCCACCCTCACAATCCTCATTGCCCGGAGTCGAGTTATGTCCATGAGAATCCCCTCGCCCATCCTCGTCAAATTCCGAGCAGTCGGTAAGTCCATAACTCCAAGTCGGTGGGCGAGCTCAGTGATGAGCATCCCAGCACAAATGGAACTACCAGAAGTGGACCCACCCACTCGGTTGAAACATTCGACCAAACTAAACCCAAGATTACAATCATGCCCGTCAATAATGCAGTATAAATGAAAAAGATCCCGGGTCACGACATTACCCACACTATCACCGCGGGCCCCAATGCAATAAAGAACACAATGATGCAGTAGGTGGTGTAAGGGGTCTAAAAGCAGTGTGGCCTTTGACGAATGGCCGTCATGCGGTTCTCCGGTAACCCGCATCCAAAAATCGTGCCTCTCCTCCGAACTCGGGAAATCTCTCAACCCGTCAAACAGCTCAGTCTCAATCTCCTCATCGGTATGCAGGCCCGTGGTGCTAGCCAGGGTGGCGAGCGACCATGTATACCACTTCCCCCCAACAAAAACCGGACCCCATTATTGATGTCATGAGGATCCAAAATCAGGGGTCCATAAAGTAAGAAGATAAAAACTCCAAGGTAAGCTCGAGAAAGACGGGCCGATGAATGAAAAGAAGGCGCTTCCACGACTCTGTGAGCAGTGCATCATAACGCTCGCGTTGGTTTATGCGTTCAAGCGTCTCGTAGCATGGGACACGTCCCATTACGAATTTACTCCTCCTCGGCCATAGTTCAGCGAAGCGAACACGAGCATCGCTGCTCCTGGTATCATCCCTAGGAAACCGGCAGAACGGGTGCCTGCATCCCGACATCTGTCAAACAAGAGATGAATTAGCAAAAATAGACAAAAGAGAAACGGGTTGACTGACTCTTTGGCATGGTCATGCCAAAAGCAGTGCAAGGCAGTGCGAACTGACAGGACCATGCACAGGGGCTTAAGAAAACAGACTGATCAACTAGGGAACTCTGGCCGGAAAATTGACAGTGCACGGCCGTGCGAGATCGTGCCAGTGACCGTGCAACTCGGCAAACTGTCCAGATCAGGCCAGCAGATTTCCGGCGAGAAAACCACCACGCACGGCCGTGCCGGACCGTGCCAGCGACCGTGCATGTCTGCAGAAACAGTGCAGACGGCGGTCTGCTGCTGGAAAACAACCCAATCGACCAAATCCAACGCAATCAAGCCCAAAATAGCCAAATACAACCCTAAAACTAACCAAAACAACAAGGAATTAGGGCAAATCCGACCCAAAAGTGATAGGATTGGAAAAACCCCAAATTCCTCATGAACAAACCCTAGAATCAATAAAAATAAGGAAAAGGAAGATGGAAAGGAAGATTAAACATACCTTTAGTGTGAAAATCCGGTGAAGAACAAGAGATTTGGGGGTTAGGGGGTCAAAAACGGCTGTGGGGAGAGTGGAATGGTTGAAAATGTGGTAGGCAAGGGATAAAACCTGCTAAAAACCGTCTGCACGGTTCCCGAGACGAAGCTGCACGGCCGTGCGGGGTCGTGCAGGAGCCTGTGCGTGGTCGTTTTGGCCTACCAATTCTCATTCTGCCAATTTGGCAGTATTCCACTCAATTCCAAACCAAAATGGTTCCCGATTTTGACCAATATGGGCCCTAACCCAAAATTTCTCGCTCAAAGAACGAAATCGGAAAGAAACATAGATAGCTTAACTCTTCGAAAATAACCAAGAACAAAACAAACACTTAAAAAACTACAAAGTTCCTAAACATGCTAAAATTTTTTCCGGAGTCGATAGCTAGACTCACACTCCCCATACTAGATCATGGGGTGGAGGTCGACGACTCCACAACAGTCTCGACCGGCTCACCCAAATAGTGTTTCACCTTGAAGATGCGTCCATCCTCATGGCCAATCTCAACGGTACCGTAGTCAAATACATATCTCACACTAAAGGGGCTGGACCATCGGGATTTCAACTTCCCGGGGAATAAACGAAGGTGAGAATTATAAAGCAAAACACGATCGCCCTCTTGGAATTGTTTTTGGTCCTTCAACCGGGTGTCATGAAGCTTTTTGATCCTCTCCTTGTAAATCCGTGAATTCTTATAAGCTTGGCCTCTTAACTCCTCAAGCTCATGCAACTGACCCATCCTGTTTTTACCCGCGCATGCAAGATCAAGATTTGCACTTTTCAATGCCCAATATGCTTTATGCTAGAGTTCAACAGGGAGATGACACGCTTTCCCGTACACCAATTTAAACGGTGTCGTACCAATCGGTGTTTTGTAGGCGGTACGGAAAGCCCACAGTGCGTCATCCAATTTCTCGGACCAATCCTTACGGTTCTGACTAACCGTTTTCTCCAAGATCCTCTTGATACCCTGATTCGTGACCTCAACATGACCACTCGTCTGCGGGTGATATGGTGTAGAGAAGCGATGATGGACACCATACCAGGACAATGCCTTTTCCAACTGGGCATTACAAAAATGTGTCCCTCGGTCACTAATCAGTGCTTTGGGGGCACCAAAGCGGGAGAACAACTTCTTCAAGAATTTCACCACCGACCTAGCATCATTTGTGGGCAAGGCTTGCGCCTCGGCCCATTTTGAAACATAATCAATGGCCACTAGGATGTAACGGTAGCTGAAAGAAGTCGGGAAAGGTCCCATGAAGTCGATGCCCCAGACATCAAAAATCTCGCAGACCTGAATCGGTCGCTGGGGCATCTCATCTCGTGATGAGATGTTGCTCGCCCTCTGGCAAGCATCACAAGACTGCACCATGTCATGAGCATCATGGAAGATGGTTGGCCAGAAAAAACCGTCGTCAAAGACCTTCTTCGTTGTGGATGTGGCTCCATGGTGTCCTCCGGTAGGGCCCTCGTGGCAGTGTTTCAGGATCTTTTGAGCCTCGTCACCATACACACACCTACGCACGAGCTGATCGGCACCAACACGAAACAAGTAAGGATCCTCCCAAAAATAATGCTTCACATCAGAAAAAAATTTCTTCTTTTTCTGGTGAGTCAGACCCTTAAGCACGATCCCACTAGAAAGAAAATTCGCAATGTCAGCGAACCAAGGATGATCCTCATCCCGTGTCTCGATATGCATGAGGAACTCGTGGGGGAAATTGTCATTTATGTGAACCCCCACTTGTTCCGATGAAGCTGAGCACTCAAGGCGGGAGAGGTGGTCGGCCGCGACATTCTCAGCACCCTTTTTGTCACGGATCTCAATGTCAAACTCCTGCAGCAACAAAATCCATCGAATAAGTCTCGGCTTCGCATCCTGTTTGCTGAATGGATAACGAAGAGCTGCATGATCCGTGAACACAATTGTCTTAGAAAGGACAAGATAAGACCGAAATTTACCGAATGCGAAGACAACAAAGAGCTCCTTTTCAATAGTCGTGTAATGCTCCTACGCATCGTTTAGTGTCCTACTCGTGTAATAAATCGGATGAAAGTGCTTATCCCGCCTTTGACCTAAGACCGCCCCGATTGCAAAGTCACTAGTATCACACATCAACTCGAAAGGTAAGGACCAGTCGGGGGAAACCATGATAGGGGCATTCACTAATTTCTCCTTCAGAAGCTGGAATGCTCGAAGACATTCGGACGAGAAAACGAACGGGGCATCTTTCTCAAGGAGTTTCATCATCGGGCGGGCGATTTAGGAAAAGTCCTTCACCGAAAAAACTCCTAATAGACTTCACCGAATTGGGTGGCGGAAGCTTCGAAATGGTATCAATTTTGGCTCGATCAACCTCAAGCCCCGCCTGTGAAATCTTATGCCCTAGCACAATGCCCTCCTTCACCATGAAGTGGCATTTCTCCCAATTAAGAACAAGGTTGGCCTCCTCACAACGAGCCAACATTCTCTCCAAATTTCTCAAACAATGATCAAAAGAACTCCCGAAAACAGAAAAATCATCCATGAAAACCTCCATGGAGTCCTCGATCATATCATGAAAGATCGCCACCATACATCTTTGAAACATGGCTGGGTCATTACACAGTCCAAAGGGCATCCGCCGGTAGGCGAATGTGCCATAGGGACATGTGAATGTCGTCTTCTCCTGATCCTCAGGAGAGATGGGGATCTGAAAGTATCCCGAGAAACCGTCAAGAAAGCAATAGTACATCTTTTCCGACAGTCGCTCCAACATCTGGTCAATGAAGGGGAGTGGAAAATGGTCTTTCCTCGTGGCATCGTTGAGTTTGCGGTAGTCAATGCAAACTCTCCATCCCGTGACGGTACGCGTAGGAATCAACTCGTTCTTCTCATTCACAACAACCGTCATACCGCCCTTTTTCGGGATGACCTGCACCAGGCTCACCCATGGGGAATCAGAGATCGGATAAATCAATCCAGCATCGAGAAGCTTGATGACCTCTTTCTTCACAACGTCTTGCATATTCGGGTTGAGACGCCGTTGGTGCTGCACCACGGGTTTGTACTCCTCCTCCATCAAGATCTTATGGGTACAAAAGGATGGACTGATCCCTTTTATATCCATGATCTTCCAGGCGATCGCGTGCTTATGCCTCTTCAGAACCGCGAGCAACTTCTCCTTCTCCTCGCTCGACAAACTTGCAGAAATGATAATAGGAAGGCGGGACCCATCCTCTAAGAAGGCATACTCCAAATGGGACAGGAGCTCCTTAAGCTCAATAGATGGTGGGTCCACAACAAAAGGTTTTTCCTTAGGCTCGGCAACGCGATCAACATCCTCAATTCTCTCTAAACACTCAGGAGGCTCGTGATCCACACCACAGACCAACTCCTCAAATAGAGGTCCACTGACCAAGTCAGAAATCCCTCCAACACACAACTGGGTATCCAAAGAGTCCTTCTCACACGTGTCCTGTATATGCTCACAAACGCATGAATCGACAATATCAATGTAGAGCACGTCATCATGATCATGTGGGTGGCGCATGGATCTCCCAATATCAAAGGTCACCTCCTCGTCTCCAACTCTAAGAGTGAGTCTGCCGGTGCAGACATCAATGAGAGCTCTAGTAGTGGCTAGGAAAGGTTGACCTAGGATGAGTGGTACATTTTTATCCTCATCCATGTCCAAGATCACAAAGTCAACAGGAAATATAAATTTGTCGACTTTCACGAGCATATTCTCAACTATACCTCTCTGGAATTTCACCGAGCGGTCGGCAAGCTGAATGCTTATGCGAGTAGGCTTAGACTCACCCAGGTCTAGCTTTGCGAAAACAGAATAAGGCATCAAGTTAATGCTAGCACCTAGGTCGGCTAAAGCGTTACTAACCGACAAACTACCGATTAAACATGGAATGGTAAAACTGCCAGGATCGGTCATTTTTTTGGGCAGTTTATTCTGAAGAACCGCTGAACACTCCTCATTCAAAGTCACACAAGAAAGTTCCTTTGATTTCTTCTTATTCGAGAGGACCTCTTTCAGAAACTTAGCATACTTAGGCATTTCTTTCAACGCATCGAGAAACGAAAGATTAATGTGAAGCTGCTTAAAAAGTTCTAAGAATTTCCCGTACTGCTCTTCCATCTTCTGCTTCTTCAAACGGCCTGGGTATGGAATAGGAGGAACATAAGTCCTGACTGGCTCACTGGTTTGTGCGGTACTTTCTGGGATTACCCTCGGGTGCACCTCACCAGGAGTCTCAGTCTTGATCTCGTCGGCAATCGGTTTTGGTGTGGAAACCGATGCATCAACAGGAATGGTGGATCTACCACTCCTTAGGGTAATTTTCTTAGCCTTGGCATTCGGGTTAATCTCAGTGTTACTCGGAAGGCTACCCTGTGGTCTCGCAGAGAGGAGCTGAGCAATCTGTTCAACCTGATTCTCAATGGTTTGAATGGACGCTTTCTGATTCCTCAACTCGAGATCGTGTCTCTGGAGAGTCTCATCAATCTTCAGGTTCCTCTATTCAGCCAGTTTGTTTGAGGTCTCGGTTTTAGCCAAAAGCTGAGTCAAAAGATTTTCAACACTAGACCCACCACTAGACTGACCACTACTGCTAGAACCCTGAAATTGAGGTTTTTGCTGGTAAGATTGGTTCTGGGGTTGATTCTGGTAATTTGGATTTCGGTCAAACCCCGGTGGCTTTTGATTCTGATTTTGACTGCCACCACCATCTTTCCAACTGAAATTTGGATGGTTTCTCCATCCCGGGTTATAGGAGTTGCTGTAGGCATTGCTTTGGCGGCCCACAAAGTCAACATCCTCCACCACCATGGCCTGCTGGTACTGACTGGTCTGGTGTTTCCCGTCACACACCCCACAACGAGAGCTAGACTTAGCCAGGTCGGATTGCATCTGGTCAAATCTTTTGGTCAAGGCTTCTAACTGAGCGGAAACAAGGGTATTAGAATCGACATGAAGAACGCCCTTAGTGGAAGGAATATTACGAGGCGGATTATATGCAAAAATCTTCTTAGCAGCTCGCTCCAAGACATCCAACGCCACATTGGGAGTACACCTACCGAACTCCTCCCGCAACCTGATCAACGGCCTGCTTCTGTGCTCCGGATAAAGCATCAAAGAACGTACGACACTGAAGACCGCGACTCAAACCGTTATGAGGGCATTTTCTCAACAAGCCCTTGAACCTCTCCCATGCAGCATGAAGTGACTTGTCATCATCAACACGAAAACTAGTGATTTTTGCCCGGTATCTTGCAGTTTTATCGGGTGGGAAGTACTGAAGAAGAAACTGCTCAACCAATTGGTTCCAAGTGGTGATGGAACCGGAAGGGAGTGCCTCTAACCACTCCAAGGCAGCCCCACGAAGTGAGAACGGAAAAATTCAGAGTCTCACGGCATCGTCCGTACACCCCTGGATCTTGAATGTCGCACATAATCGAAGGAAATGCGCAACATGAGAATGATGGTCCTCGTTCGAGAGGCCATGGAAAGAAACGGAATTTTCGACCATATGAATAATACACGACTTGATCTCGAAACTCACGGTAATCTCGGGCTCCCTAACACCGCTGCCGTAGCCATCGAGGGACGGCGTGGCGAAATCATCCATGCGACCTTGATTGTTCGGATCCGCCATTTCTTCAACCTCGGGATTCGCGTCCTCCTCTACAACTTCGTTTTCAAAGACCTCGGCAATCTCGCGTGCTCTCCTCCTTAAACCTTCTCGAAGATGTCGGTCAGGTTCGGAAAGGGGGGAAACAAGATCAGGACCGGGTGTGGTGGACATGCATCACCCGAAAGAAACGCGGAATGGAAACAGACAAGACACGGAAAACTATCTAAAAATATAACTAAAATAAAACAAAACAATATGAATAAAAATGAAATAGACTAAAATAACATAGAGCAAAAATATCAACAAGGCAAATCAATTACTTGTATCGTTTTCAAAAGTAAAACACCGTGTCCCTGGCAACGGCGCCAAAAACTTGACGTGTGCGAATATATATATAAAAATTAAATAAAAGTTTCACACAAATCGGGTTTTAAAAATGGTTTTCACTAGCAACCAAACCACACACGAAAGGCAAGTGTACCTATCGTTTGTAGCAAAGTATCGGTAAGAACCAAGTATCAATCCATGGACACGGCTAACTTTTGATACTAAATCTTTGTAATTAATTTAACCAAACAAACAATCCAAGTAATTTTTCAAGTAACTAAACTAGCATTTAACAATAACAAAGCAAGTAAAATACAACTAACAATCAATCCAAACAAGGCTACTTAGACTATGCATCCACTCAGCTTAGAGACAAAATAGCAATGATAATGACAAACATCATGTATTAAGCACCAACATCAAATTCCAATCAAGACAACCTAATACTAGCAACAAAATAACATGATGGGTTTTCAACAAGTTAATAACCATAGATTAGTAAGTTTGTCAAAACTACCTAATCTCATAATCAAAGGAAAGCTAGAATGAAAACAACAAACTAACCACCTAAAATCATGTAAAATAGACAAGTTCAAGAATACTAGTTAAACACATGAAACTTTTAATTAGCAAAATATGAACCAAGAATTATGGCCTTAATCCCTAGCAAATATTAACCAACTCAAAGAATCATATCATCACCATACAATTTTCCAATATCAAGTGATAGGTTTCATGCTTGTTAAAATTCATAACCAAGTTAATTCCACTAGTCATTCCTAACTTAATGGGTATAAACAAAGTATGCATACACAAACTAAGTTCATAAACAAATGCTCAACACATAGTTTTCCAACATATTATGGTTAAACATCTATCAAACTAACAAGACTAGGAATTAAAACAAGAATTTAACCATCAAACTCTATTCAAGAACATGTCAAAAACTTGAAGAACACCAACTTGCCAAAATCATGCATAGATAGAATATCACATAAGTAGGAGTTTCAACATAATCTAAGTAGTAAAAGTATTAGCCCATAAGGCTTGATACAACAACCAAAACCAAAGTAATCTTACAAATCATTGTCAAGAACAAAAGATTGCAAAATAAGATGAATGATGATTGCTACTTGAAGGGATGATCACACAAAGATGGAAGCCTTGAATTCTCTCTAACACACACACAATAATTTTTCCAGCAATTCAGAGAATTCCCTAAGGCTCCACACTTCAAATGAGGATAATAGAGGTGTATATATGCATTCTGGACGTCTGGCACGGGCCCACACGGTCGTGCATATAAGTGGAAAGTCAACACCCTGCTTTAGTCTGACCAAAAAGGCAGACTTCTCTGTTCTGGCACGGTCACTGGCACGGGCCCGCACGGTCCTGCAGGTCATGCACGATCATCCGCACGACCATGCACGGCCGTGCACTCTTGAATTTTTGCGGCACTGGCTTGCATCTCCGGGAAGCACAGTTGTGCGGGGTCGGCAGATTGCTGATTTTGTTCCCAAAACGCCCTCTTTTCTTGTTTTCTTTGTCGGGCGGGCGCCCGAACCTGCAAATTCACAAATAAATCAAATAAGTATCAAAAACAATGAATTTGCATGGAGTTCGGCTAAAATTGCAGGAAAATTTGGTGTAATAAGATGTACACTTTGTGTTACATCAACTCCCATCAACTTCACTTACATATCCTTCTGCAAATTCTTCATACCCTTCATTGTTATCTCCATAATGTGGCCCACCAAACAAATGCGGGCCCGATCTAAGACCCGGTGAAATATTGGTTATGGGTGGGTCTTGGGGAAATGTGTATGGTTTTTAATGGTAGAATGGATGCTGTTGAGAGTGAAAAGGTGATTGTTGTGATGAAGTCGATGATTGTCCTTGAATAGGCATGAAGTTGGACAAGGGTGGAAGGTTAGCTGGTGGTTGAAAGCTAAACACAGTTGAAGTAGGCTCGCTTGTAGGATTTGTGGTGGTAATGGGTTCAGTGGATGGTGGGTTCTGTGGATTGATGGGTGGTGGCATTGGCGGTAAAGTTTGTTCTGAAGTCATGATTGTGGTGTCAGTTGTTCGACTTTGTGTGCTTGGTGACCCAATAACCTTGTTTTCCATTTGCAGAATTCGGTTCTGATGAAAGGTTCTCTCGATTTCAGGATAAAACGCCAACTGTAACATCCAACTTTTGTTAAATAAATACAGAAAGTTTTGTTATTAGTGTGTGTCGTTAAAATAGTCTTGTGTTAAGTGTTTGGGAAGTAGGAATTGGGAATGGGTGGTGGGACACATGAAACCCCCTCTATATATAACCCAACCACTTCTTCCTTTTCTTTTCCTTTCTCATCCAAACACACAAACACACACACACTCAAGAACACACACACATTCTATCTACATTCCGGATCCAAATCCGTGTAAAAAAAGGAAGAATCTCGTGTGTAGACATCATCAAATAGCAAGAATCATCGTCCAGATCTACGTATTGTCTGGATCTGAACTCGAAACCGAAGCAAAGGTAGGTTTCGGTTTAAATGGTTAAGTTTTATGGTTAGAATCGTCATGCAAACAGATATAATGATAGATCTGGTTATAAAATGTAAGAAAAATATAAACTTGGTAAGTTATAACCTCTCGGGTGCACTTTGTGATAAAAAGGTGGTGTTTGGACGTTGAGAGATGGGTTCAGGAGCAGGTGCATGGGGTCAGAATGTGTCAAAAGTAGGGAAAGAGTAAAAATCAGGTCATGAGGAAGAGTCAAGAAGTAAAATGGCTTAAAAATGGTAAAAGCGAAGAAAAACAGGCATTTTGCTTCGCTTAGCCATGCGAAGCGAAACGCTTCCATGCGAAGCGAAACAGTTTCATGCGAAGCGAAACAGTCCCATGCGAAGCGAAATTCTTCCATGCGAAATTTTATAAAATTCATTTTCTAATGCATTTTTGTTAAAGGACTGTTAATGAAAATAAAATTTTTCCGAGCTCAACCCCAGCCAGGGGCGCTGCCCCTTGGACCCTGCTAAGGGCTGCCGCCCCTAGACCCCGCTACCAGGGGCGCTACCCTCGGACCCACGTTAGTGGAGGGTGTCATTGACTTAGATATAAGAAGTAGTAGTAATGCGTTATACAGTTAGCCGTGCACAGATAAAGAAGGGCATTACTATTAACGGCGAGAGAAACCGACTTCAGGTGAGTTTCTACCCCTTTATCCGTTATGTTTTTGGGGCTGCATGCATACTCCTTTGTGATCGTTGTTAATACACTTAACTTAAGTGGTAAGTGTATGATATGTGTATGTTATATATATATATATATATATATATATATATATATATATATATATATATATATATATATATATATATATATATGACTAAGTATTGATTGTTAGTATGGAATGTTTATACGAATGAATATGTACATATACGTATGTGCATGACCAGAAGATATGTAAAGTATGCATAAATGAAAATGAATGTATGATCGAGTGACGTGACAGGTACGGTTATTGGAGACAAAGGGACCAGACCCTAATAATATCTGGGACAGAAGGGATCAGACCCTGATAATATCTGATACAGTAGAAACTCGATAAATTAATACTCGATTATTTAATAAACTGTCTAAGATAATACTTTTTGCCGGTCCCGAATCGGGGATAGGGTGCTAAATTAATAATTCGCTAAAATTATAAGATAATACATTTTTGAAAATTTCTTTAAACCCCATATAAAATATAAATTAATAATTCCTTATATATAGAATATTACATGAATGATTTATGAAGGTTTCTTGAAAAATGACTCAATTGTCTTTTGTTTTTTGTTGAAATCAATTTCCCCTTGAATCTCGTCTCTAATTTTCCTTAGCATGGTAAGAACTTCTGGTGTTGTTTTCTCATAGCTCAACAAGAAATTGTTCAATGTGATTGCCGCTTTAATAGCTTCGTTTCGCGAAGGGGGCTCCATTGTAGAACTTTCATCATCTTCTTCATCGATATCATCTTTATATATAAATTAATAATTATTAATTTTTCGATTAATTAATAAATTTTGGTGGTCCCAAGTGTATTATTTTATAGAGTTTCTACTGTATCTGAGACAGAAGGGACCAGACCCTGATAATATCTGAGACAGAAGGGACCAGACCCTAATAATATCTGAGACAGAAGGGACCAGACCCTAATAATATTTGAGACAGAAGGGACCAGACCCTAATAATATCTGTGATGGTAGAAATAGAATAGCTTATGGTAAATTACAAGGCCTTAAGAAAGAAAGTATGTAAGCGCGAGTGCATGTATATAAAATTTGTATGAAAGAAGTAAGAGTAAATAAGGTATGAATACGTATCTTCGGATGCGTATGAGTAAGGGTATGAATGTATTGTATGTTAAATGATTAACTAGAACTCACTTAGCGTAGCTGACTTTTAGTATGCATGCAGGCAAATAGATTGAGGCAGCTGGCTTGAGGAGGGACACATGGCATGGACGGAAGAGATTGGCATCCATGATGAAGTGTCAAAACTATTTTATGTTATGTTATGAAAAGACAATTTGTATATTAAGACAAAAATGAATGTTTGTAATGTGATGTTTAAAGTTTTAAATTATTCCGCGAAAGTTTAAATTAACTCTGATTTTAGAATTGTGTTTATGAGTAAATCCAACACCAAAGTAGGGTTACCGGGAACGGGGCCTTACACTAACGGTGATGAAGACCGAGAGCGTCTTGTATGCATATACCTGTAGGTACCTGCACACTAGCACAACGCGTGTAAAACTGACAGTAACTATTTAAATAAAAACTACAAAAATAACACACATTGCGCACTACTCCCCGGCAACGGCGCCAAAATTTGACACGAGGTCGAAGACTCGCGCAAAAATAAACCAATTACAACTAATTAGATAGTGGTAAATGGGTGTCGAACACGAAGAGTTTGTGGAATATGTGTTACCAAGTAGTTTTATAGATTAACTAAATTTAAACTAAATAAAGAAAATAAAATTTCAAAGTTTTGATTGTTTTGTTTGATTAACGAAAATTAACTAAAACACTTAACACCGTTTTTTTAATCAAAGATGAGAGGATATGCTTTCCCTCGGTTTCAGGTTTCAATGAATGTTAATGTAAACGTTTAGTCTGAGACGAACTATAAAATATAATTCATGAATATGCAAATGATTGTGATAATTGAAGACTAAGTACTTGGATTAACAATTGCAAGGTTATCACTCAAAATCAATTAGATTATCCAACCCCGAATTCCACCCGATTAATCCCGATTGTCTATAGCACCAAGAATTGACGGTTTAGAACACGAATTAAACAAACTAACAACTTATCAATCAATACATAGACATCATAATTATGAAATCAATAATACTAGATTACCATCTCAACAATTGCATAAACATTCAATCAACAAACAATATGAAACCTTACAATCCGAGGGAAAACACAAAGGTAATTAGCCGAGCATGATTCGGGTCATCATCCCTTCGATTACAATGTGCATATGAATCAAAAACAAGTCTCCAATGTTTAAACAACTCAAAATTGAGTTATATCTCCACCAAATCGCCTCCCCAAGTGTCTCTAATCAAAAACAATGAAAAAGATACCCAAAAGTCATCCCAAAACGGCCTTAAATGGCAGTTACAATTTTTGCGTCAGGGTCCACCGTAAGCTACGGTGGCCACCGTAGTTTACGGTGGCTTTGAAAGTCACTATGCCAGCCTCAATCTGTTTACGCCAGGCCACTACGCTGGAACCCTACCGTAGCTTACGGTGGCTACCGTAAGCTACGGTAGCCTCAGCCCTAAAATCCTTGTTTCTTCTTAGACTTGTTGACTTCCATCACCAACTCTCGAGTTCTTTGCTCCTCTCCATCATAGCTCACTTGAATCGCTATTTTTAGCCCTTGTACCTACATTAACACAACATAGTGTAGTAATTCATATCCTTGAATTTATACATAAACGCACACGTTTTAACTCGAATTACGACACTTAAGGGTGGCTCTACAATCCACCCGTCAAGTGACATAACTTATCATGTTGACAGTACATTTAAAAATGCAAAGACAAGGTAGAATTAGTAAGTTCATCGGTAACCAATCAACCGAGGATGTAATAATGAGACATCTAGTTAATAACAGCATGTGTCAGAATTTGGATCTCAAAATTTCGGAAGAAACATGTGAACTAATTACTTTCGGCTGAGAAAAGTTAAGATCATGTGGAGTCCTTATCAAATTGACGACCACTTACTCTCATTAATTATTCGCAACTGATCATTCTCACGTAAAGAGAATCCTATTTTGTGGTGAGACTGATCTGTATGCTTTGCAAGTTTTTTGCCATTAAAGTCTTTCACTCTCCACATGTATAGCGTGTATTAGTTTTTATGTAATTAATAAAAATAGTTTTGCATATAACTTATGCACTTCTATAAAATACTTTTTTTTAATATTTTTTGAATACTAAAACCATCATCAACTAATAGTATCACGGCGCAGGTAGATAATGAGCATTATCGTTAAAATAATAATAATAATAATAATAATAATAATAATAATAAGCACGTATAATATAATTTGAGTATGTTTAAACTTGACTTGTGCTGTAAACTTTGAAAGCATGATTAAACGTGCACATGAAAGAAAATTGTGTTATGGAGACAAAATTGGCTTGCCATGTCACACTCGTGGCGAGTTGTGTTTCACGCACTCGTGATGCTAGCACGTAATTTGAAACAGAATGTTCACGTGCACATATCATGCATACGGTAACAATGTTTTCTAATACAATCTTAAGGCCATTAATCGCCCATGGCCCGATCCATAATTAGTGACGGACCCAGGATTTTTTTGACAATAGGGTCCTATATTTTTCGGTGTTCAAACTTTTCGGGTCGGGTTGAGACGAGAAACATATTAAAAAAATAATATCATAATAAAACACACGAAATATGATATCCTTAAAAACGATAAAAAAAACTTACAAATTCTTAAAGTTGTTCCCTACGACTTTTAATGTTTTGAAAACAAACCATTACCTCTTCAACCGTAACGTTGGCAAGAATCTCCCTTTCTATATAGCAAATACAAGCATCATTCATATAATCATCACCCATTCGATTACGTAAATCCGTCTTCACATGTTTCATTGATGAAAAACACATCTCCACACTTGCCGTTGCAACCGGTAGAACTAATGTTAACTTTAATAAAAGATAAGCTAATGGATATCTCAAATGTTTCTTTGTTTCCACCATATTTTGTGCAAGATTAGATACACCATTTAAGTTGGCAAACATTTCATCTCATTCCAAATTAATAATATAGTCTCAATCATAAGATTCTCTCTTTCTTCATAACTAAAATCATGCGGATACAACTCGGCCAACCATAATATCTATTGGGCATTAAATGCATGAAAATTATCGTTTGGGCTTAACTACCAATGCACGTAAGTAATTCAGTGCTTACCTCATTAAAATGGTTGCCAAGCTCTTGTCTTTGCATAACTAATACCATGTTGAAACTTTCAACCTCATAATAATAACGATTGGTGATGCAAGTCTTTTTTTCTTTTATATTTTGGGTCAACGTATTCATCTATGTTAATAATTCCGATCTCATTTTTTTCACAAAAAGATGACACATCTTTCAAAAGTGGAGCAAACCCTTCAAGTCTAAACATTTGTAGTTGTTGCTTCATTGCGTTGACCATTTAAATTGCAATATCTTGATCCTTTCTTTGAAGAGCTTGAGACATCAAATTAGTAATCCTCAAAACATGCTTCATCAAATGTAAATAATATGCAAAATCATAAGACTTCATGTATGTCCAAATTTCATTTGCTTGTCTTTGGTGAACATTATTGCAACTGGATTTTCAAATATATTCAAGCACTTCAATAAAAGATGGATATAATTGAACCAAACGCACAAGTGTTTTGTGATAAGAGCTCCAACGCGTATCTCCGACTCTTGAAAGAGAAATCTCTTTTTGACTTTCTTGAATCATATATATTCGTTTGCTAGATGAACAAATCACAATGTCAAAGTTGCTACCTTATAAAAAAAATGCCCAAATGTCATCATGTTTGTTGACAAGGGCCACAACAACTAGTTGAAGCTGGTGGGCAAAACATTGTATATAATACGCCGAAGAATTATCCTTCAAAACTAGAGCTTTCAAACCACCAAACTCACCAGCCATATTGCTAGCACCATCATACCCTTGACCCCTAACCCTTGCCAAACTCAAATTATATTGTGAAAATAATTCACCAATAACCGATTTCAGACAAGTTGCAGATGTTTCCATGACATGAACAAGGCCAATGAATCGTTATTTAATAACTCCATATTTGTCACATATCTCAAAACGACAGTCATTTGTTCCTTTTAGATATATCCTGAGACTCATAAACTAACATAGAAAACACATCAGCTCCTAGCTCTTCAAAAATCATTTTTAAAACTTCTTGTGCAAAACAATTATAGATGTCTTTCGGAATTTTGGGAGACATCATGTTATTATTCCCTGGAGCATTTCCTAATAAAACCTTACCAATGGACTCGTTTAATTCTCCCAATAATCTTAAAAACTCCAAGATATGGCCTTTATAAATTGAAGTTTCAGACTCATCATGAGCACGAAAAGCTATCCCACCATTCAAAAAAGCTTTAGCAAGAATAACTGATGGGCTTAATCGGATTCTATACTCGTCACTGTTTTTTTTACATTTCTTTTGAAAGGAAAAACCTATAGATTGTTTTGGTCTAAGCAACTCTTCACATTTTTAAGTGCTCTGTTGGGATAACTATTCGGCTTACCCACACGGCCAACCAATCTCTCTCGTTTGTTCCAACCATAAAATCCATCGGTCACAAACGTATCTTTTTGACCGTTTTCCTTGAAAAAGTAGCAAACCAAGCAGAAAACTTATCCGCCTTTAAACTATACTCTAACCAATATTCAAAGCTATCAAACCATTCAGGATTAAAATTTCTTAGTTTACCACCAATATCTCGTTTTGGATAATCATGACCTTGCGGTTGACAAGCACCTTTACTCAAATATGCGCGTCTAATTTTATCTCTTTGGTTAGCATGATAAGATGAAATTGGTTTCCGTTCGGTGGGATCCCATAGAAGGTCTTTCAAATCAATTTTCTTAGATGTATTACTTGAAGAAGACAAGGGCTCAAACTTTCTTTTCAATGATTCTTGCATAATTAGCCCTAAAATTAAAGTATTTAAGAAGATTAAGTGACAATCTAACAACAATATAAATTAGCCCTAAACTTACCTTTAGTATAAGACAAAATCAGAGGAAACAAAGACTTGTAAGACCAGAGAGGGGTGAACGGTGACTTGAAAAAGACGGAGGCTAGCGGAGATTGGCGGGAGAATATGAAAGGGGGCGTGAGTTATGGCTGTGGCAGTAGGTTTGAGATGTGTGGTGGAATATGTTATGTCGATGTATACCTGTATGAAGTTTGGATAAGTTAAAACCCAAAACTAATATTGAGTACATCTGTATTACATATTAAACATATTAAGTAAATAATATAGTAATTTCACCATTTTAAGACTACGCTAAAATTAATTTGGGAGACACCGCTATATTAAATACTCCTTGTCGTCAGTGAAGCATTCCGGTGAGCTCACGATGCTAATTAATTACGATTGAATGCTGTGAGGAACTATTCCTCTTCCTTGTGCACTTTCATTAACAACCCATCATCTTCCATGGCGATGGTTTCATTTGTAACGTGTGCTTCTTCCTTCAATTCCGTAACCGCACTTCTTTCTTAAGTAGCAGCCATGTTGCCTATAGCAGGTATTCTTTACCCCGACTATTTTCCCTAATTCAAAAGCTGAACTCTGATCCGCTTCAATTCCCTGTGTGATTTGTTGTTGGTATACTCAATTTTGCATACCTTTTCTTTTATTTGGTTGATTTGTTGCTACATCTAATCCCTAATCCGAACTCCAGACATAATGTATAGTCTTAATTATAAACAAAAAGTTTATGAATCCCTAGCGGATGATAACTGTTGCATATAATTGCGTTTTCACCACAGAAGTCATAGTATGAAAAGTTTTTATTTGAAATCTTATGTTTCAATAGGTCATGATTATTTCCAGGTATGTTGGCTGAACCCTAATCTATCAATCATCTCCAGTTCTCCACAGATCATTGACTTTCCAGGTGACTTTTAGTCTTTCTACCCATCTTTATATTGATTCACATTTGTGCATATGGATGTGAATTCTGTGTGTTACTTAATACTGATGTCTATAGATTATGGATTACCTGACGAGTTACAAATTCAGTAGAACATTGTTATTGTGTGTGTTTTATGAGGATATCTATATGGAAGAATGTATTGCTATTATACAACATTGTCTCTTTATATTGTAGGCTTGTAGCTACTTATTCATTACCTAAATGCTTTATTCTGTGTAGTGATGCACAAACACATATGCTTGTGACTGTTTTCTTTCTAATGCCATATGTGATGCATAGGGAAGTTTTATGTCATGTGAAAACTTAGTAAATAAGAGAAGTGACACTGGATTAAAGAGGGAGTTAAGTTTTAGGGAAAGTAAATTACAAATTAATGTGAGAACATATCTCATTGTGGAACTAATTAAGTTTCTTTTGATTTGAGTTTTGTGCATCACACTCTCAATTGATAACTGTTTTTAATATAAGCGAACATGGCCTATAAGCGAATGTATGAAAGTTTAGAAACAAAGGAGGGGGAACATGCTATGTTTAAGATTGCCAAAGCCAGGGAGCGTAGGAGACATGACCTAGGAACAGTGAAGTTTATAAAAGGAGAGGATGGACGAATTTTACACAAGGATGTTGACATTAAGTTGAGATGGCAAACATATTCCACAATCTGTTCAATGGGGAGAGAACTTACCAACAACACTACTCAAAGGAGACAACGGAATAATTGTTACTGCCGAAGTATCACACAGGGTGAAGTGAGGACAGCTCTTAGGAAGATGGGAAGGGCTAAGGCAGTGGGTATAGACAACGTACCAACCGAGGTGTGGAAATGTTTGGGAGATAAAGGAGTTCAATGGCTAACTACTCTATTCAACCTTATCTTCAATTCGGGAGAAATGCCAGATCAGTGGAGAAGTAGTTTCATAGTGCCAGTATACAAGAAAAAGGAGACGCTCAATGTTGTGGGAATTATAGAGGGATTAAGTTACTAATTCATACTATGAAATTATGGGAAAGAGTAATCGAGACAAGAATTAGAAGAGAAACCCAAGTTACGGTAAACCAATTTGGTTTCATGCCAGGGAGATCAACTACAGAAGCAATTCACATCTTAAGGAGATTGATGGAAAAGTATAGGGAGAAGAAGCGGGATCTACATATGGTCTTCATTGATCTTGAAAAGGCATATGATAATGTACCACGTAGACTGATCTGGGATAGTTTAGAGAGTAGAGGGGTTCCTAGGAGGTACATAGATATAATTAGAGATATGTATGATCGGACAAAGACTGCTATTAGGGCGCTTGTAGGGGATACTGATTTCTTCCCCGTGGAAGTAGGACTCCACCAAGGGTCAGCCTTGAGCCTTTTTCTTTTAGCAATCGTCATGGATGAGTTGTCAAGGTAGATTCAAGGGACGGTCTCGTGGTGTATGCTTTTTGCAGATGATATTGTGTTAGTTGCTGAAACTAAACATAGCCTCAATGTGAGGTTAAAATAATGGTGTGTAGCTCTCGAGGACAAAGGACTAAGGATTAGTCTCTCGAAGACCGAGTATCTACATTGTGATTTCAGTGGGGCTGGAGACGACAGGGACTCTCAGATCACCATTGGAGGTCAAGTGGTTCCATAAGCTACAAAGTTCAAATATCTAGGATCCTATGTACAAAGAAATGGGGAGATAGATAGTGACGTAACACACCGCATTCAAGCGGGTTGGTGTAGGTGGAGAGCAGCTACCAGGGTTTTGTATGATAGGAGGTTCCCAACTAAATTAAAAGGGAAATTTTATAGGATTGTTGTTAGACCTGCTCTGCTATATGGAATAGATTGTTGGACCATTAAGAAAACACAAGCACGTAAGATGGATGTGGCGGAGATGAGGATGCTGAGGTGGATGTGTGGGCATACAAGGTTGGACCGAATAAGAAATGAGGTTTTTAGGGAACGACTAGGAATTGTTAGTATAGGTGAAAAATAAAGGAGGCTAGATTGAGATGGTATGGGCATGTGAAGAGAAGACAAGAAACACGCCAGTTAGAGCAGTGGAAACCCTAAATGTAGAAGGAAGGAGGAGTAGAGGTAGAATTTCATATATTATGGATTCCGTAACTCATTTTCTAGGCCGAGATATGCCCGTTTTACTAAAAGACACTTTCCTGGTAACCCATCTTGTTCAGTTTTCACTTGGGCTTCAGGTTTCTCATCTAATCCTTTCATGAATCCTTCTTAACCCTCAATACATGTTTACCCATGCTTCCATCTTCTCGAGGCTTGCTTAATCTTGATATGGATGGCTCTTAATTAGCTCGTTTAAGCTCCTTAACTTCCAATGTCCTGAAAACATATAGCAATGCTTGAAGTACCAATGTTCATTCATTTATTTACCTAAATATAACTAATTAATATATAATAATAACTAACTTTTACCCAACCATCGCATCCCCACACTTATCCTTTTTCGTCCCGAAAAACACTTTGCAATGGAATCAGAATGAGAGACTATTTTCAAAATACTTTTTAGATTATCTTAATTAAACACAAAGAACACAAAAACCGTGATTGCCGATATTGTTGTCCACTTAAACCTATGCCTTAATACTTACCGGGAAAAATAAGGTGCAACAAGTTTTATTAATTCATGTGATTAAAATGGAACCTACACCTCAAAGTGCTGAAGCCGCCTTCCCATGCTTCATTATAGTTTTATCGAACCAGACCACCCCAAATTGACTTAAACCTTAAAGTTAGACGATCAAAATTTTGCACATGTGTACAATTTTTAAGCCCATATAAGACAATCTTGGATATTTTTTTATCGAACCAAAACCTAAACTTAAGCATTAAAGTCTACCAAAATGGCCATTAGATACGATTAAAGTACAATTAGGTAACCAACTTGTAAATAGCCCCCACTACATGACATACCCCCGTTATCAAGCAATACCCCGAAGTCCATCACCATACGTGAGTAGGCACGAATTCATCTGTAGGACTTACATATGACGTGTCCCGTGTGGTCCGTTTCTTAATGGTAATGAGACGCGAGCACGGGGACCGCATATGACTAACAGCGTGGATGATCAAGTCAGTAGTGAATTTGTACTTTTAAAGCACTTTTTGTGATCATGTTTATTGACTTATGAATTGGCAGATTAACTGCGGGTTTGCTCTTTGAGCTCTTTTAATATACATAAATCCACTTAGGATTTACGCATACCCAGATGATAAACCGCATACCGACCCATGGTCTCCGAACCCCGAAGCATCCCATCAATATAGGATTTAAGGCCATAAAATCATACGCCTATGAAGTGTTAGCCACTTAAACTAGTAGTATTTTCATTTATGTTTATATCACAAGCCATCTAGCATACTCTAACGTTAAGCCTATCCAACCATTGTACTATAGACTATTCATATTAAAATATATTTTTGGTGATCAAATCTAATAAAAAGGCTTAAGTATGGCCTAATCATTCATTCCAGTCCTTACACAGGCTTAGCTAAACAAACAAAACCCTAAAGGCGTTTCCCACTAAAAATCAAGCATTTAAAGTTCAATTAAGTCTACAACCAAACCATCCTTTCATTCTCAAGGCTGAGCCTATCGACACATCCAAAATTAAGTGCATTCCTGTTTTATTTATGTCATATTATATAATAATTTTGAAAAACAACCCCCGATTTTTCTATCATTTTCCATTTATTATGCAAAAAATAGTAATTCAAGAAACATTAAACTTTTAAAATTTTCAATTTCTCCCCCATCCCCATGCTTGAGGCAAACATTGTCCTCAATGTTTAAAAATATAACAAATAAAAAGAACATTATAGGGACGGGGTTAAAATTTACTTTGACAATTTTAAAAACCGGGCCTAATGTGATGGTGGTTATACATTTATACAATTACACTTTTAACACAAAAACTAATAAAACAAATAAAGTTATGAAAACGAAATCACCTGATAGAAAATATAACTCTCATATGCAACTCTCGTGCCCTTGGTGACCTCTCGGTGAACTTACCTCTTCAACTCTCAAAATAAAATCTGCAAACTCTCAAACATGTAGAAGCAAGCTTCTCACAAATGTTAATATAGGTCTTTTAAACCGTTTGCAAAACCATTAATTTTAAATTACCAACCGAGCTTAATAAATTCATAACCAAAATTGTTAAACGAGTAAAAATGTTAAAAGACCTAACTCACTTTCGTAGGAATCACGATTGCATTTAGCGTATGCAACAAGCCCTTTAAATCCTCCGGTAGTCCAGGAGGACGAGTATGGTCTCGTGAGGGTTTATAGTGAACTACACCCACAAATTTCAACTACAACAAAAAAAACTATACACGTACCTGAATACAAGGCCGGATTGCCTCCTGGTTAGCGCTAAGTTTTTGTTAAGGACTTCAGCCGGACCGTTACCTAATTTGGCGGTTATGGTGGTCTAATGGAGTGCTTACCTTCCTCCATATCGTTCTTCTTACTCCTCCAACATAGTGGTGCACTGTCCATGACACTCTATCTTGGCCCGAAACATGCCAATCTTCTTTGTTTTCAAACCTCGTGGATTCCTCACCTTCTCCTTCCTTGGCGATTTCTCCTTAATTGTCTTACCTGTCTCATCATGAACCACCTTTTTTCTTGCATGTTTGAAATCATCACCTGACTTTGCCACCTCTGCAACACGAATCTCTACCGCATTCAGCTCCTCTTTTTCTCTCTCCCGCTTCGACCTGTCAAACACAAAACTTTCTTCTTTGGTGTCATCCTCACTTATATGAGGAAGACACATGTTAGTAGCACCTGACCTACAAGATTTATTTTCACAAGAATAATCAAATGAATTTGAAAAGATATGCAAACTAACTTACGATTACCAAAGGCCATGCACACTGTTCCGTCTCGGCAATTGATTTGAGCATTTGATGTTGCTAAAAACAGTCTCCCTAATATCACTCTCGGCTCTTCTTCATTCTTTACCGGTGTATAATAAAGAACAAGAAAATCTTTAGGATAGTAAAAATCACCAACCTTTACTGCAACTCCAACCAACTTCCCTCGGGGCCGTCTTCGAGTGAAATCAGCTAACACCAATGTGGTGTTAACTTCTTGTAAAGGTCCAAACTCTAACTGGTCACAAACACTCCTTGGTAGAACACTTACACTCGCACCATAATCAACTAGCGCCTTGGTGGTCTTGAACTCTCCAATCTGAATGGGAATAAGTGTTGTCCCTGTTTCAAATTCTTCAACTGTGTCGTTCACCCCATGATCTTCAATGGTGATTACACTCACGTGTATGTTTTTACCATTTGATGAACTGCTACTCTGATGGATCGGATTCTTCACGGTATCACTTGGTAATTTGGATGGATTTCTCTTCAAACTAGCCACTTCTTCTGCAATCTGGCTCACCTGTTTATCCCTCGAAGCATTAGCTTTCTCTTGGAGCTCTAATCTTTGATTCACGCTTTTATTCTGAGCTTCCTGATCTGTCTTCATCTGCTTCAAAAAGTCCATCACATCCTTGATTAACTCTTCCTTTTTACCCGAAAAACTTCCTTGACCTTGAGCCGCCCCTTGACTTTGCTGATAACTCTTGTCGTAACCCCCCGACTCTCTTTGATTATACCCGCTTTGACCATTACCCCTCTCGTTCCCATATTGATGCTGATTTGACTGATAACCTCCTTTTTGGGAATTACCTTGAAAATTTGAGTTTTGCAGTGTGTTCGGGTTTCCATAACTGAAGTTGGGGTGGTTCTGGAGGCCTGGGTGATAGGTATTTGAATTCATGTTACCATTGTTGTTGTACCTCTTCTCACCCTGAACAAAGTTCACCTCATCTTCTTCCTCTTCTTCTTCGTCTTCCAACACAACTCCACAAGTAGCCACTACATGGCCTATTCCTCCACAACCCTCGCAAACTGGATACACCTTTCTTGACTTGCCTTTCTCCTTCGTACCTACACCCATCAACTGATCCAACTTTCTCTCCAACCTAGCCATACGTTCATCCGACTCACCACTATCCACGGCTTTAACAACCGCCCTTTTTACCATGCGATTCGACTAAGCTTTCCTCTTCGAGTTCATTGCATGTCGTTCTAAATGTTGCCAATATTCATTTTCATCATTAGTCAAAAATGACCCATTTGTAGTCGACTAAAGATAACGCAAATCATCACTCGATAATCGGTCATGAAACGCTCTAATCAACTTCCATAATGCAATCCCATGATGAGGACAAGTCCTTAGCAATCTTTTGAATCTCGTGAAAGCTTCATGGAATGTTTCGCCCGACCCTTGTTGAAAATTTCGGATAGAAGTACCGGCCTCGGATGTTCTTTGTGGTGTGTAGTACTTGTCCAAAAACTGCTGAGCCAGATCTTGCCGCATGTAAATGCTTGCTGATGGTAGAGATAAAAACCCCCGTTTTGCTAGATCTTTGAGACTGAACTGAAAAACCACTAGTTTGACTTCAACAGCAGTGAACCCTTGACTTGAGATGGTGGCACAAATGGCATTAAATTCCCTCAAGTGTAGGTATGGCTCTTCAGATGCTTTCCCATGAAAAGTAGGCATCCCGGTTAAGTTTCTTTGTCTCATTGAAAACATTCTACCTTCTCTAACCGGGATCACAATGGGAAGCGGGTTCGTGGCCACTTGTGGAATGAAGTGGCTTTGAACTCCCCGAACGGGCGGTGGAACAAATGCCCTCGGGACCCCATCATCAAACTCGTACTCGGGAAATTGCGGCTCAGGAATCTCTTGTCTTCTTTGGGCTCGACGGTTTTTAGGTGGTTGAACGGGTTCGGGTGTTCGGTATCGAGAGGGTTGTTGTTGTCTCTATAATACCGACCCCCTTGAGCATCCTCCATTTCTTCTTCATCCTCGAACTCATCAAAATCATTGAACAACCTCCACCGATTAGCTACCCTTTCATATTCAAACTCGACCCGATTATGTGGTGGCTCAAACCTTATGGAACGATCATCTCATATTAGATACTGTCTTTGAGCTCTAGGGTTTCGGTTTAGGTTAATGTGTTGGTTTAGTGATGGGTTTGGGTGGTTTAGTGGTGGTAGATCATGGAGTGGAAGGTTTTGTGGAATGTGATGTGGGATGGGTTGTTCTTGATGAGGTGGTGCATTAAGATTGTCGAGTTGAAACACCGGTGGGATTGGGTATGGGTTTTGTTCTTGATGGTTCATCTCTTCTACTTTCGGTCTAGAAGTTTCACCTTTTTTTGTTTTGCTCGGTTTCTTCTCGTAGCTTTCTCAATCTCAGGATCAAACTGCAACACCTCCTTATCTCGAGCAAATCTCGTATGCATCAACCTAAAAGATTAACTGCACACACCAAACAAGCACACCCCACGAAAAATCAGCGAAGAATAGAAAATAAACTAAAATTAAACTATATTAAACTAAATTATGTTAATTTAAGCTAAACTAAACTAGCACTAAGCACGTTGAGTCCCCGGCAACTGCGCTATTTTGACATAGGCTGTCGCGGTCTACTCAAACAATTAATTTTAAGACTTAAATACCTATAATAAATACGGTTAAGTAAGGTCGTCTCCACAGGAACTCAAGAAAAGTGCTAATTTAATATTATTAAATTAATTATTAATCTAATGTCGGACAGACGATGTCAAGCAGTTTTTAGAAAAAGGTTTTTAATTAAAACTTAAATGATTACTTTAAAGATTTGTAAACAATATTAATTAAAGGTATTCATTCTAGGTTCGGGTAATGTGATAATCAACTTAATTCTAGATTCACTGTCTTGATTGCGTAGTAATTACTAGACCTAGTAGTTTGACTGTGATGACAAACGATACCCTAACCGAATTGTTGACACAATTGAACTCGATCTACACAATTACCAATTTATGCTTTATGAAAACTAATTAAATGACAATAGTTGATGATTAATAGTTCAATGACACAAGATCCGAACCCTAAATGTTGATGAACAAAACCAAACAAGTGTTGTATTAATCAATAATCTTAAACACAAATTGTTTAAACAACCAAGCAATCACTTGAACAAGATAAAAGCAATAAATTAAATCAAGTTCATAAACATTAGGCACATGAATCTAGTCTTAAGGAGAATTACACAAAACCCTAGCCTAGAACGAACACTAGAGTTTAGCCGAACATCAACATATTATGCAAAATACTTATCTTTGATGTACATACAAACCCAAGATGAACCGGAAGCCTTGGAATTGTAGAAAATCGCCCTAAACAGCCTCTTTTGTCTCTGGAAATCGTGCCATACCGAATGGTGGGGTTAATGGGTTTATATAAGGAAAAACCTAGATTTTGGCCGACTTAAGTATCTTCGCGTATCGCGAAGTTGCATGTATAGCATATTTTCGTATCGCGAATTTGCAAACAGACTTAATTTTCAGATTCGTCTCATCGAGAAACATGAAATTCATATATTATGGATTCCGTAACTTATTTTCTAGGCCGAGATATGCCTGTTTTACTAAAAGACACTTTCCTGGTAACCCATCTTGTTCAGTTTTCACTTCGGCTTCAGGTTTCTCATCCAATCCTCTCCTGAATCCTTCTTAACCCTCAATACATGTTTCCCCATGCTTCCATCTTCTCGAGGCTTGCTTAATCTTCATCTAGATGGCTCTGAATTACCTCGTTTAAGCTCCTTAATTTCCAATGTCCTGAAAACACATAGCAATGCTTGAAGTACCAATGTTCATTTATTTATTTACCTAAATATAACTAATTAATATATAATAATAACTAACTTTTACCCAACCATCAATGCACAACTCATGTAGTTCAAAGACATAGTTGATGGAGACGGAACTCACAGGCCAATCTCTGATCTTGAAGTTGAGGAATCTTTTAGTTTCATCTGCCATAACCATACTTACAACCATCTATCTTCAGGTATTTCATGCATTACATAAATTTTATTTCAATTGATTCTGCCATAGATACAACATTTTTTTTAAACCAAATTAGGTCAATTTTTGTGAGTTCAATACCGTATCCAACAATAAGGATTTAACAATACCCCGAAGAGTTTAAAGTTTATTTTTTATACTTTTGTACTTTGGGATAAAAATACCAGAATAGTTAAGTTATTATTATTACACAAACACATTTATAAATAAAAAATAAATAAATGGGTCAAACATTTCACACCAACAAGGCCCGTTTAGCGAAGCGTGTTCCCTTGTTTGACCCAAATCCATTTATACTAGCATACCAATAACTGTTCAAATTTAGCCCTGTAATGGGTTAAATTTTTGTTTCATTAACGGATAAAACAAAGTAAAACCAAATAACCAATGGCTTACTATGAAAACAGCTGGGCGATAAAAGGAAGCACCATTAGCATTGTTGTCTTCAAATTCATCATAGTCTGACACAGCAGCTTGTGTGACGGAGACTCGATGAACATTATATGCTAAATTTCCACTGCAATGGGTAATCAAATTGAAGACCTCAAGTTGTTTGAAATGATGATAATAACATGCTTGATATTGATTAGAGTGTCATCAGATCAAGGTGGGGGAGCAGTGTAATCGGGTTTGTAAGGCTGTGGAATGAAGATTTTTACAAGTTAGCAACTTATTTGTCATCACATCTTCATATCTTTATACACACAAATCCATTTATACTAGCATACCATTAACTATTCAAATTAAAATTTTTGTTTCATTAACGGGTAAAATAAAGTTCCTATTATCGGGTCAAATTTAACCCGTTAATGGAACAACTTTTTTCATTAACGAGTAAAGTAGGTTTTTATTAACAGGTAACGGGTAAAAAAAGGTTTTTACTAACGAAACAACTTTTGTAACTGATGTTCGGTTTATTTATACATATATTAACTTGTTAACTTAGTCATTTTATTAGTTTAGTCTAGGAACTTTGGTACTTCATACGTGTTTATTGTGTTTCAGGTCACAGGTACTTAACACGTTTATTTTGGACTTGTACGTGCACGTAATGAAGATCCGGGATGTCCAGCACGCTTACCGAGGCAGTTATTTGGAGTTGCTGATTGAAGCCACCCATAGCGTAGTGCGATGGGTGTGAAAGACAGGGCATCGCACTACGTGATGCCCTTCATTTATTGACATGTTGACTTTTGGTCCATTGCGTAGCGCGATGGACTAGAGGAGGGGAACATCGCGCTACGCGATGGTCCGCACAGACGGGAAATTTAGGGTTTTGATGTTATATTCGGTTTGACGACCCTAGACGCCATTATCAAGTTTCCAGAGCAGTTTCTGTAACTCCCGTTCATTCCGGTTTCAAGAATTAAAGCTTGTGGAGTATGTATAATTCTCGGGATTTATCCGACGTTTCTCGGAAGCCTTTGCGTCATCTCGGTACGTTAAACCATTTAACTTTTCTTCCATAATGCCTTATGTTTCAAATTGGAGGGACTTGGATGTAACTTTTATTTTATATCATAAAACAAAAGGTTAACCCTAACCATAACCACAGCTGCGATCGGCCGAAGAACAGCCCCCCCCCCCTCTTTGCTTCAACTTTTTGAGCGATTCCAAGGCACTTAGAAGTAGTTCAAGGTATGTACTACAATCCCCAACACTCTTTTCGTTCACCCCTAATCGTTTTGATGCTCAATTTGGTCGATTCTTTTCGTTGGACAGATTTCGGCCAAGGTGCAATTGACCCGCTTCCCATGAATAAAAATTAGAGTTTCTGGTGTAGAAAGATTCCAAGGTATGGAATTTACATCATATTAAAATTTCGTGGCCATTGGAGGTGCTTAGGTCGGTCAATCGATTTTATTTCGAAAACTAGGGTTTATAGGGTGTAGAATCGTCAATTGTTGAGTTTGATGCGTTAATCGATTAAATGACCAACCGAATCAATTTGTACAGCCCTAGGGGGGTTTAAGAGCTGTGGGAAAAATTAATTTTTTGGAACTCGGGGCTGTTTAGGTTGGTGATTAGTTAATCGAGTCGGTTGTGCGCAAATTGTCGTTTAAACGTTAAAGTGAATGTTGTAAAAACGAACCGCCACCCATATCGAATCGTGTGGTATGTTTATGATAAATGAGCAGGTTATGATGGGAATTTGGTCCATTTGGGGCTGATTTGCTTGAAAATTGATTTAAGAACTTATTTCGCGCGTATTCGACTCGATTGGCTTGCAAGCGGGTAAATTGTACATCATGGTTAACCCCGATCATGATTGTAGGGTGGGTTCGGTTAATTGAAAGGTTTTAGGGGCTGAGGTAAAGTAATTGGGTATGGGTTGGGCCTCGGACCAAGTTGTTGGGCCTCGGGCCAAAGTGTTGGGCTTGAAAGGCCCATTAGGCAAGTGTGTTCTTACGGTTTAGTCTAGTGACACGTTGTGTACAATTTACAGGCCCTTATTTGTGAGTGTGCACTTAGGGATTTCCTAGCTCGTTGCAGGTGTTCAGTTGATTTCAGGTGAGTTCTCGATGCCCCGTTTAACTCTTTTTAAGTTTTGGGCTAGCATGCATACCTAAGCGATTTTGCTTGATGAAATGTTTTAAACTATTTTGCATAGGCTTGCTAGTATTGGTAGGCCTTGGAATGTTATAGAATGTGTGTATGTATATATATTATTGTATGGCCAATATTTGGCGAATGTTGTAGCCGTTATCGGCTACGGAATGTTACGTATGCCTACTTCGTGTTTGCATGCGTTGAATGGAATGTTACGTGTTGGGGTTATACGTTTTCTAGGCCCTGAATGTTATTATTGAATGTTATATATATATATATATGAATGCACGTATAGAGATGTCCATACGTAAGGATGATTATTTATTAAATGTGATGACCTAATAGATGTATTTCCGTTTACAGTTTTAAAACCGCTGGAATGATTATTAAGACTTTTGTTACTTATTTAAAACTTGAACTCACTCAGCTTAAGCTGACTTTGTGTGCATGTTAGTGTGAGTTTCAGGTTAGGAAGGGGATGCCTTATCGCTTGGACGTGCACGAAGCTACTTGGACGGTGAAGGGCATAAGGGATTTGAAGACTTTATTATTAAACATTTCCTTTTAAAAATTTTTTATTAAGGATAATTAAGTTGGTTTTGGGCAAAATTCCCGGATTTTGGGAACTTATTTTATTATTTACGTTTTCCGCTGAATTTTACTCTGAAATTGGTTGCTTAATGGAACGATTGATTTTTTTTTTGTTTAAATATTTTATAAGTGTTTTGTATGATTACCAACTATGGGGTTCCCGGGGTTCGGGGCCTTACAGTTTCCAAAGAGAATAGCAGGCGATCATCATTTCCATTCATCTAGAGTCCATAGATATGATCCAAATCATCATAATCGAAGACCGAGAGATGCCGAGACGCGGCTAGACCCTTCGAGACATGCCCGGGATGTAGAGTATTGTATTTAACAGTTATTTTCTCATGTACTAGAACGATTGAATGTAATTATCTTGATGTTAATCTATGAGTATTGATGTCTAGTATTATTGTGCACAACGTCAGTTTAGGTTTATTTCGATCAGAACGATTAGTGTGCCAGTTGCTATGATAATTGCTTATAGGATTGTTTTGACCTGTTAATTGTGAGAAAGCATACGTTTGCCCTTAGTTGAGTCACACTGGCAGGGAGCGTTTGATAACCAGTGCCGTGTGTTAGCGAGCGTGGATGCCTAAGGTTTAACCGGTTAGTCAGTCTATAGTTGACACAAGATAGTTTATCGGTTAAGTTACATGAGTTTGCTGTTAGGTTACTTACTTGGATTCCCGGGTGTGATTTGGTTTGTTTGACTGATAGAATACTTGATTAATTGTTCATTTAGTATAAAACCTAAATCCATTGGCAAGTATGATCATCACTGTTAACTAAGTTACTTCATAAGTTTAGGAATTGATTTCACTTGACACTGACCACATACACCTCGTGGTTTGACACCCTACTTACCCTGACTAGCTTAAGGTGATTAGGACACTAGATTTAATTGTTTTTTACTAGATAGCGACATTCTAGCATCAAAATGGCGTCGTTGCTTAGTGTTTTTGAGATTAATTGATTTCTTTGTTTAATTTAGTTGTTACTTTTATTTTTAGCTTAGTTTACTTTATTTTCCCATTTTACGCGGGGTGTGTTCGTTGTGCAGATAACAGGTTTATGCACACCCACTATTCAGGAAGAAATTCTCCGCTGATTTACGAGCCAGGTTTATGCCTAACCCACCAAATAATCAAAATCCACCAATTAATGACTTACCACCACCAATAAACACCAATCAACGACCCCAAAATTCAGCCCGATAATCCAGAAACCGAAACCTTGACAGACCCGGGCCATCAGTCCCGAACAACACCCCTCGTCACCGACAACCAATTGTGATTGTTGGAGTTGGTAATCACGGGCAATTCAAGATTGAGGATTTTGATGACCACATTCGACAAGGGGTATACGGCTATAGGTTGAAGCCATATTTGGAGATGGATATTCACAAGATGGACATGGAATCGGTGAGTTTCATTGCGACCTCATCGGTTTATGAGGATAATTGACACATTCGAGGCATTGTCGAGCTGTAGACACGCAATTCAGCGCTGACTAGGAGGCAACCCGGGTTTGTAAGTGTGTTCCATTTTATTTTCTGTTTGTCGAGTCGTTGTTTGACTTTTTTCTCGAGTTTTGTGCAGCAAATCCCAAGTGTGGGAAGCCTTTCGGTGAAGTGTGCATTATGGAGGTTCGGTAAGCATTTGGTTAATTTCACGTCAATCCAGGTACGCATTGCAAATTCCGACTTCGGAAACGTGTTCAGGGCGATGTCGGGATGTCGAAAAGTGACCGGGTCGGAAAATGTCCGACCCCAAATCGGCAAAAAACTTTCTGTCCACTAGGGACCATCGCGCTACGCGATGGTCCTAGAAAGTTAACCATCGCGCTACGCGATGGTTAGTGGACAATCCTGACGTCTGACATCATTGCATAGCGCGATGACGCCAGACCAGCCACCATCGTGCTACGCGATGGTGTCAAACCCTAAGTTGACCATATTTTGGCCGCGTAACGCGACCCACTCTTGCCTGACCCATCGCGCTACGCGATGGGTCGTGGATGATCCGTATTTAATTTCTTTTTATTAATAATAATATAATATAATTTAGTTATTTATATATATATACATCCCCCATCTCCACCCCATCGTTTTCCATCTCTCTGTCCTCTCTCTCTCTCTCTCTCCGCCTGCACCGCCATAATTTCCGACCACCTTGCCACCATCGCACCACCGCCGTTGTCCTTTACCATCATCAGCCACCACCACTGCCATTCACCATCACAAGCATCATCCATCATCATCCCATCATCAATCCACTACCACCACCGTCTCCTGTCACCACCATCATCCGTCATCATCTCACCTTCACCTCTCCGCCGTCTCACTACCATCACCATCGCCGGCCACTGATCCACCACCACCGCCGTCGCTCCACCACCGGCGACCACTATCGCCTCTTTCATTTGAGTTCTTAGGTTTCCCGATTATCGAGGTAACGTTATTTTATCAAATTTTTTTGTCGGGTTATTATGGTTCGTTGAATAGTTTATTATGGTTTAACTCGAGCTTATTGATTAGTGTCGGGGAAGTGGAATTGGATTAAGAACTAGTGCTGTAAATAGGTTTTGGTTGCCGGGTTGATTTTTGGCGGGATTGGTTTTGTGTCGGGTTATGTTTAAATGTGGTGTCGGGTTAGGTTTCGTATTTTAAAAAAATATAAATAATAATAATTAGACAAAGAAAATAAATAAAGAAAAATAAATGTTTTAAAATTTTAAAATTATTTTAATATATTTTAATACTATAATATTATTTTAATATAAAAATTAGAAAAAACTGAATTTTAAAATTTTTAATATAGATAATATTATATAATAATATCTTAATATTTTAATTAATACTAATAATAATATTAATAATATTTTCTAATTTATTAATGTAATTTAATATTATAACAATAAATAATCTAATATAATATAATAATTTTATAAAATTTTAATAACTAATAATAATATCATTAATCATATTTTTTCATAAAACTTAATATTTTTATAATAAAATATATAATATGAATTAATCTATAATTTTAATAATATTTTAATATAACATAATAATTTAATTTAATAATATTATAATAATAAATGAATTTCGAGACACGAACCGCTTGATTTTGTGAATCCCGATTGTGTTTGTTGTGTTGCACGTTTTTCGAGACAATTGCCAGTCGTGTCTGTTCATTCGAGTCAGTTTTGTTCGAGTCAAGTTGTGTATAGTGTTGTGTCTCGGGATTTTGAGCGTTAATCGTATTAAGGTTTTCCGAACGTACTCAATCTCAATTCGGGCGGAGATACTTGGGTTTAGTTTGGATGTATTTAGGATATCCCGGATTTTTTTCATTTTTCAAGTCTTATATTGATATTCTATCTCTGTCGTGCAGCATGTCAGATATTCCTGGTTCTTCATCAGGCGCCACCGGGCGCAAGCGGCCGAGGGAGCGGCCAGTAGGAGCGGGACGACGTGGTCCCGTCGCACGACCGAGAGGTGCTCCAGAGCCCCCGCAGCCTGTGGTGCGTCCACCACGGGTCATCAGGTACGATGGGGATGAGATCCCGATCACTCGCGATATGGTTCGGGAGTTGATCATGGGGGACTGCCACCAGATCCTGCACATCATTCTCTGATTTTCCCCTTTGTCGAAGGATCAGACCTTGTATCGCCGTTTCGCGGCGATGCAGCTCTTCCGACATAGGATGATCGACTCGACCCTACTCCGTGCAGTGGGCCAGGAGGTGGATGTCCGGGCTATACTGAGAGATCGGTGGGTTCATGTCCTCATGGTGGGCTCGGCACAGTACGTCGAGCTCACACGTGAGTTCTTTTCCACATTTAGACATATGCCCACCGACCTCTTCGAGCCCCATGCGGTGTCATTCGTCCTTGGCCGACGGACATACGAGATGTACGTACCCTAGTTCACCATGGCCACCGGCTTTTACACCGCCGAGGAGGTGCTGTCCCCGGCGTTCCTTACGAGCGTCCAGGGTTATACTCTCCGATCGCAGACCGATCGGGAGTTTTGGTTGACAGAGGCCCAATTGGGCCAGTTTTGGGCCACGATAGCGGACGGGGCCCACTCGAGCTCCGTTGTCGAGTCGTCCATTCGAGACCCCGTCCACCGATAACTTCACCGCATTGTTGCTTGCTCTATCATGGGCCGTCATTCGGGCCACGAGAAGTGCAGCAACATCGATCTTTTTTGTTTGCTATCGATGATCACCGGCCGGGAGGCCAACATTGCGACGCTGCTTCTCGCGTCGTTCTCCCGGAGCCGTGGGTGGCAGGGCCTGTTAGCCCAGTTATCTATAGGTCTGTACATCACTCTCCTTGTAGAGCACCTGGGGGTGTTTGATCGCTACCCCCATGACTATTTTACCCCATGGCCTGCTTCGACCCCGTATGATTTGGAGGATGCCCGGAAGGCCGGGTACTGTGAGCTTCATGATCCACCTACGCTCGTGTCGGTCCGACAGGGTCTTCAGGCACCACACCTCCGGGGACAGATGCGGCTGTCACTCTCCAGATGGGCATTCCTACATGCCGACAGCCCGTCTATGTCCCCCATATTATCAGACCATAGCAGCAGCATCCTCTCCGCCAGCCACAGCAGCCGCCAGGCACACTCGAGAGCATACATCAGCAGCATATGGAGATGCGGGCCCACATGGCCCACCAGGACGAGGATTTTCGTATTTTATTCACTCATATACAGGTATCGATCCCAGCATCTTTACATATACATCAGCAGGCTTGAGATCAGGCGGAGGCATCTGGGTTGGGTCAGGCATCTGATCAGCCTGACTCCACGGGAGAAGATTAGATGGCAGCAGACGCCAGTTACCGTTTTTGGTTGTTTTTCCTTTTATTTTGTTTTTATTCATATGGTCTGTATAATATTATATTATATTTGGGAAAACATGTATGGGTGACCGGTTGGGTAACAGTTGTATATATATCTTGTGATGTTTTTCTGCTGTATTTGATATGTATACCTGTATATTTTTGTATATTTGTTTGTGTTGCTTTTGGAACTTTGTGGGTGTGTTCACTATAAACCCTTACGAGACCTCACTCGTCCAACCGGGCTACTGAGGGGTTTAAAGGGCTTGTTGAATACGCTAAATGCAATCGTGATTCCTACAAAAGTGAGTTAGGTCTTTTATTATTTTTAATTGGTTAACAAAATTTTTTATGAAACTGAATAACTCGGCTTAGTAAGGTTTTTATAATACAATAATTTTAACTCTCGAAAGACCTAAATCGTTATACTTGTGAGTGGTTGCTTATACATGTCTCGAGATTTGTGCAGATATGGTTAGTCGGTATTGGTCAGTAGTGGAGACGTGTGTTACGAGTACGTTGACAGTTGTGAGCCGAGTTTAGCATCGCATTGTCATTATTATCAAGTGATTTCGGTTTCATAAACTATGTTTTTATTTTTATATTTTTAGTTTTTCGTCAGTAATGTAATTGTATAGTTTGCTTAAGCCAATCACATTTGTGCCCCGAGTTTTTAAGTAGTTAAACTGTCAGTTCAACCCCGTCCTCCCAAATGATTATTAATTGTTTTAGTATTTTAACATTGAGGACAATGTCAACCTCAAGTGTGGGGATGGGGGAAAATTGAAGAAAATTGAAAAATTTTAGCCCGATAGTACCTCGAAGAGTATTCAAAAACTTAAGTTATTAACTGTCATTTATTGCTATTAATGCCAAGTTAGAGGTTTTTGGTCATGGTTGGTTTTTCAGCTTCTCGATAGTTTTTCCGACAAATGTTTTTAAAATGAGAAGTTGAAAATGGAATCGTTTAGGCGGGGATAACGAGTCAAGGGGACGGGTATACATGTTTCATATCGGCAGCCTTTATTTTCAGACATATTGTGAGATTAGCCCCTATACTTAATACACATATTATATAATTGATATAAAACATGTCTTGTCATTTATTGAGGGAAACCGGTATGTTTTACGGAATTAGAATTTTCTTGTCACATGCTTTTGGAGATCTTAATACCACCACCTGTATAGAGATTAGGACTTTAGAAAACCCGTTCCATACATATTTCCCCACTAAATAAATTCCTTACCCGACATTATCCCCTAGGAGCCCGTTTGGACCATATTCCTTTTTTTCATTTGCTAAACTGAACATTACATACCAATTCAGCCTTGGCCTTTATTTTATTTTTACCCGTGTGATGAAATCCAGTTCGTTATTGAGTTGTATATATTTCGAGTTGTACTTAGTCAGACGAATTGTAAATACCAGTTATCGTGCAAAAAACAATTGAAAAATCAGCAAAAAGACAAAAAGAAGTTATCAGTTTAGTATTTCAGTTGTTATTAGAAGTTGAATATGTAAATAGCAGTTGATTGTTTATTTGGTTCGTTTGTATTCGTGAGTCTGTATATTGGTTTGTTTAACTGGGTTTCATCCACCTGAGTCACTAAATAGGCCCAATTCGCACCCGAACCTATGCCTCAACAAAACCTTAGTCCGAGTCTTTATGCAACCGGTGGTTAATGGTGGAGATAAGACTAACTTACAAGCATATTAAGTTGTAACTCATATTAGGTATTTTGAGGACAGAGACATATACTAGCACATCTTTTGCTAGTCCAGATATTGAACCGAGAGGAGTGTTGATAGTGTGAGGGGTGTGAACATGTATGCCTTAACCGGAAACAAAGTACACTTGTCGGGCGATTCTATGATTTAATTGTAACATTAACTTATTTGTGGGTTGTCAATCTAGAAAGTGTCAGTCTGGGAAACTGGGTTTGACCTTAAACCTTACTAGTATTAATGGTGATAATTGGTTGACCTATGATGGCCGTTAGTGTTTACTTTAGAGTTTTGCTTGAGGACAAGCAAAAGATAAGTGTGGGGATGTGATGTTCGGTTTATTTGTACATATATTAACTTGTTAACTTAGTCGTTTTATTAGTTTAGTCTAGGAACTTTGGTACTTCATACGTGTTTATTATGTTTCAGGTCATAGGTACTTAACACGTTTATTTTGGACCTATACGTGCACCTAATGAAGACCCGGGATGTCCAGCACCCTTACCAAGGCAGTTATTTGGAGTTGGTGAGTGAAGCCACCCATCACGTAGCGCGATGGGTGTGAAAGACAGGGCATCGCACTACGCGATGCCCTTCATTTATTGACATGTTGACTTTTAGTCCATCGCGTAGCGCTATGGCCGCACAGACGGGAAATTTAGGGTTTTGATGTTATATTCTTTTTGATGACCCTGGACGCCATTATCGAGTTTCCAGAGCAATTTCCAAGGAGAATAGCAGCCGATCATCATTTCCATTCATCTAGAGTCCATAGATATGATCCAAGTCATCATAGTCGAAGGCCGAGAGATGCCGAGACGCGGCTCGACCCTTCAAATCATACCCGGGATGTAGAGTATTGTATTTAACAGTTATTTTCTCATGTACTAGAACGATTGATTGTAATTATCTTGATGTTAATCTATGAGTATTGATGTCTAGTATTATTGTGCACAACGTCAGTTTAGGTTTATTTCGATCAGAACGATTAGTGTGCCAGTTGCTATGATAATTGCTTATAGGATTGTTTTGACCTGTTAATTGTGAGAAAGCATACGTTTGCCCTTAGTTGAGTCGCACTGGCAGGGACCGTTTGATAACTAGTGCCGTGTGTTAGCGAGCGTGGATACCTAAGGTTTAACCGGTTAGTCAGTCTGTAGTTGACACAAGATAGTTTATCTGTTAAATTGCATGAGTTTGCTGTTAGGTTACTTACTTGGATTCCTGGGTGTGATTTGCTTTGTTTGACTGATAGAATACTTGATTAATTGTTCATTTAGTATAAAACCCAAATCCATTGGCTAGTATGATCAGCACTGTTAACTAAGTTACTTCAAAAGTTTAGGAATTGTTTTCACTTCACACTGACCATATACTCCTCGTGGTTCGACACCCTACTTTCCCTGATTAGCTTAAGGTGATTAGGACACTAGATTTAATTGTTTTTTACTAGATAGCGACATTCTAGCATCAGTAACGGGCCAGATTTTGGTTTCATTAATTGGTAAAACAATATTGAAAACTAAAAAGCAGCACTTTTTTCTAGTAAAACAATCTTGGTAACTTGATGTATAATTTTTCTTACTTATAAACTCATTTGATTGGTCAAAACTTCTATTGACTCATGGATGGACATACAAAGCAATCTAATTTTGACTTCATACGCATGTGTTATTTCATTTTTTAATTTGTTATTGATTATCAAACTATGATGTTATCTATTTGCTTCTCATTTCTTTTTTTCATTTAATGTAATTTCATTTATGTGATGAGTTTTTAACTCTTTGTAGGTCACTGAAAAACTATTTCCCGCTCTATTTAGTGCCTATGGACACATAACTTTTTACATATTTAATCTTTTTTTTTAACTTTATGATAAATGACTGCCTGAGCTTATATGTTTTATGTTTAATATTTGATACAAAGATCTATACACGGATTACTTATTTAATGTTTTTTATATATTCATTAGGCCTAGACATTGGAGAAGTTTGATTCAGATATAGATTATAGAGATTCTTATGGTCAACTCATCAGCACCCAAGACCTCCCAATCCCTTGGTGTTTTAAAGGTTTTTCCTTTACCAATGGGTCACCAACCCCGTAGACTTCTGCTTCAGTTAATATCAGATGATCATAAAGTTGTGTGTGAAGGAAAAAAAAACAAAATTATTTGCAAGAAATTCACACAATAATGCCTTCATCTGCTAGTATCTCTCATAAAGTTAGTGGTTCGTTCATTGTGGAATTCTCTTGATCTTGTTTCTTGAATATGCCATGGATGGTTCACACGTTAATACAATAAGAACCAATTTCTTTTAATTATATTGATAAGAATATCACAAAGATTTCATGCTCTCTTATTATAGGTCTTGTAAAAGCTCTTCAGGCCTTACTTAGCACCACTAGGCATAAGTGTCTTATGATTTAATTGAGCCAGAAAATATGTCACATAATAATATTAATGGTCAAACACCACTAAATTGTAAGCAAACCGACGTATGGAACTGAGTTTAAGCTTGCAACTTTAGGTTATTATCAAAGCTTACTAACTCCACATCTGTTAGTTATCTGTGCTGCCAATCAGATTACTAAAAGAGCATCAATGATCATAATCATATTTGGCATTAATGAATGCCGGTATTAGTGCATGCTTTGTTCTGGTCAACATCACAGATATGGCTATTTAACATCTGTAAATAAGATATCTGATCAAATCAGTTGCTTCCTGCATTTTAGCTTCAAATTTTATAACTTTAAGGAGGCAAAACAAACTGTAACACCGTGAAAATACCCTATCTAGTTTTGGGCCAATAACATCAAGATTAGAAGTTAAGGGGCTAAAAATGCCAATTCTGAAAGTTAAAGGACTGAAAATGAAAATTTTGGGTATTTAGACCCATCGCGCTAAGCGATGGTTCTCTGAATAACTCTGTCGCGCTACGCGACAGAGAATCACACAATTCAAGAAAAAAGGGGGCGCCGCGCTACGCGACGGCCAAACTTAACTAGTTCATCGCGCTACGCGATGACCAGGTTAAGTAACCCCGGACACGTGGCCAACCACGTGTCAACACGTGGCAGCTTCTGATTAATTGCGGCGTCGCGCTATGTGACGGCCTTGGGAAAAGGCCATCGCGCTACGCGATGGTCTGCAAAACTCGCCTATAAAAGGGCAGCCACGGGTTCAAGCCAATGCATCTCATTTTCACCTTCATTTCACACACTTAACCTAGGTAACCGTGTCAAGGGTGTTCTAGGGTGTCGAGGGCTGTTTTCGTAAAGAAACAAGGTGTCGTTACGCTGTTTAACGAGCTGCTGATCTTGTAACGAAGTACAAGCTGAATTGCTGTTGATTTCTTAGCTCTTAAGTCTCGTCGAGCCGATTAAGGTTAAGTTACTTTACTAGTTACTTTAAATACATAAGATATAGCTTAGTTAAGGGTATAGTCGTTAACTGTAATTATTTTCCAATTAATGTTTTATAAAGTAAAGACATTGCTTCCACGTGAGGTAATGTTATCAAAACTATTATTTTGACGGGCATGTAGTAACTGGAATGGGGTATCATTAGTAGACTCTTCTTGCCTAAGGAAAACAATTCGTACAAATCCCAATCAACCGTGGGACCCTATTGCTTACCTGGAGAAGTTTGCCAACGTGATATCCTTTATTAGGCCAAAGCGTGCTATTCCAAACGCCATATGTAAATTCAAAGTATTTTCATAAAACGACTATAACCATACTAAGGTTAGGTCAGACTTAAGAGTCTGCTGATCAGACCTCGAGTCTGCTGAACTGAATCAGACATTAAGTCTGCTGATCAGACCTCGAGTCTGCCGAAACTGTAACAGACTTAAAGTCTGCTGAATTATACCAACTAGGTACTTATGCATACCTATTATGAATATAGGTTAATAGATACTGAAGCCAAGGAGGTTGATATTTCCTACTGATAATATAAGATGAACACGTTAACCCTTTTATTGTCTGAACTGATTTTACTCTTGTAATAGACAGGTTATTTATTACAAAGAGTCTGATAAATGTTTACATGAGATATAATCTATAAAATTGTTATAATACAAAATAGATAATAAAAAGCAACTCAGACCGAATACACATGTGTCTGGATCCAAACATAACTGATGATTGGCATACAAAACCAAGTCAGTCATAACCGATTCTCCAACAGTGTTATATAGCCTAGGGGAAGGTTGTCTCCGAACAGGGGCTATATACTCGTGGAACCTTTGAATTGTGTGTGTAGGGCCGTGGTACAAATCCCGGGAATGGACAGGCATTCCTGCTGAGTTTGTGAAACAGAAAACTATGTTTGTATTTAACGACTGTTATAAATGTTTTATCGAGTCAACGTTTCACCAGCATATAGCTGACGTGTTTTTCCACCCTTGCAGGTAAGTAGATGATAATAGATGATATACAAGGATTGGAGTCATAGAAGATCGCTTGAGATGGCTTGTTTTTGAATATTATAAATCCTTGTATTGTTAATATCACGGTTTTGTAAAACTGAAACTCGGTTGTATAATTCCCGAGTAATTTTGATAATGTAAATTAATATTTTAATATATAAAGACTTCCGCTAAAATGAACCCGCTACTCTGATATATTTACAAAACAGGTACCAACTGATGGTCGCACTCCTAGGCCCTGGATTGGGGTGTGGTAGGTTGGTATCAGAGCCATCGGTTTCAGCGAATTAGGTATTAAAATTAATACCTAAACTTTAACCATTTATCTGATAAGTAGGGATAAGTTATGATTGGTAGTCTTCATATCCCTAAGTTATTATATATATACAGATGTCTTACAATAACTACTACGGACAAAAACGTCGGGTCGCAAGGCGATCTAATCCTGCCCCCGATGCTGAGCCGTCTGACCGAGTTAGCACAAATTTTGGTCCTAAGTGGCCAACTATTTCGGTAAAACCGACTGAACCGGTGTACGTAAACCCGGCTGATCTGAATCCGATGAATCTAAACCAATCAAACCCTGTTGATCAAATTGATCCTTACTTGGCTTACGGAAGCCAATCAATGTATGCTCCGGGAAGTCCAGAAATGCCGATCGAAATATCCAGTGACACTTCCGAAAGTGTTCCAATGACCGGTACTCCGAACTATTATCCGTATGATATGGAAGTTCAAAGTAGAGTCAAGCAAGAAACCAGGACTGAATCTTCGAGTTAGATGAACTGTCATTCCAACCAGAGTTTATGGCATTTTGGATCGCCCCCACCAGGTGCTCAAACTTTAGTTGAACCGAGTCGAAGATCGGTTTATTATTCTGATAATCCTAATTTTCCACCATATCATGGACCAGTACCAACCATAGATGAACAAGCAAACGACATACGAGAAGAAGCCCGTCTGATTGAAGAATTCTATACAACCAATCTACCTGATGAGGAAATGCAGACATATATAGCTAATCCTCACTTGTATCCGAGAGAAAACGCTTATCTTTTTCCTTCAGCATCCGCACCTGTAGGGTATCCCAACCCACCCAACTCAGTAATGGATGAATTAAGAAACGAAAGGATCAAGAAGAAAAAGATGGGTCATAAGATTATAAAAAAATGTGATAAGATGAAGAAGATGGTTAAGAAATGGACCAAAGATTAGGATTATATAATTACTGTTGTATTTCTATCTTTTTGTAATACTATGAATAAAAGTTTGCGTATTGAGTTTTAAATTCATGTATTTATATGATTTACAGAATGTCCGAACAACGAGAAACCCGAGTCAGTCAAGGGAGTCAAGCTGATAAAGCAAAGACCCCTAAAAATAATAATTTACTACCCGAAGAATACATTGGAGAAATTCGCGATATGATAAAAGAAACAGTTTCTCCGTTAATCAAAGAAGTTGTGACTCCTCTAATAAAAATTGTGCAAGACCACACCGCGAATTCAAAAAGTGTGGCTAGGTCAAAATCAAGATCAATTAAACAACCAAGTCATAGCATATCTGTTCATTCTAAACCAAAAGATTCAAAAAGGACGAGGGATGATAAAACAAAGGAACTGAAAGATAAGGGATACGAGAGTTTTACTGCTGAATATGAGCCAAGACAAACAAAGAAAAGGAAAGTCAATGCGGGATGTACGTTTAAGGACTTTCAAGTATACAAACCGAAAGAATTCTATGGGGATAAGGGCGCAATTGTTACTCTTCGTTGGCTCGAGGAAATGGAATCAATAATTATTATCAGTAAGTGTACCGAAGAGGAGAGTATCCAGTACTCGTCCCAAATGTTTAAGGGAGAGGCGCTGGAATGGTGGAATACGTTGATAGACGTGAAAGGAAGAAGTAATTTGTATAATCTTTAATGGAAAATTTTCAAAGAACTGGTTAAACAAAGGTTCTGCCCGATACATGAAGTTGATCAAATTCAGACCAAGTTATGGAATCATAAGGTCATAGGCACCAATCTCAAGGAATACAACACGAAGTTCCTTGAATACTATAGACTTGTACCGCATCTGGTTACACCGGAGTACAACAAAGTAACCAGATATATTTATGGGTTGCCAAAAGAAATTCGTGATCATGTAAGATCACACATGCCTCCTAGTATTGAATCCGCAATTGAATTAGCAGGATATCTGATGGAAAGTATGATTCGAAATAAAGATGAAGAGAAAAAGATGGTGGTTGAAAGGAAGAAAGAGAATGATGGTAGACAGAAGTTTGGAAGAGGTAGAGAAGGGTCAAGTGTGTTTAATCGACCACTGTGTAAGAATTGTGGTAAAAAGCATGATGGGAAATGTTTGAAACCCACCCCCAAAGTTGATGTCCGCAAGTTTGATCCATAATCAACTTGCAACTTTTGCAAACGACCAGGACACAAGGAGGAGGATTGTAGGAAAAAGTTGATTGTGTGTTTTGAGTGTGGTGAGAAGGGACACTTTAGTGCGGAATGCACTAAGAAGAAACCGGCAGCTGGAGGCGCCAGTGGTAGTGGTGCCAGAAACGAGGAGAGAAAGGGAAATGCCCGCACGTTTATGCTGAACACACAAAAGGCGTGTGAATTACCAGATGTGATTACTGGTACGTTTCTTATCAATAATGTTTATGCTAGAGTATTATTTGATTTAGGAGCTAATCAAAGTTTTATAGATTATAAGTTTTGTAGTCTATTAAATGAACCTCTAGCTAAATTGAATAAGCAATATGAAGTAGAAACGGCTAATGGGTCATTAATCAAAATATTTGAGGTATTAAAAAGTTATATTACCTTAGCCGGATATGAAATGCCAGTGCAATTGTTACCAATGGAGTTAGCTGGATTTGATGTTATTTTAGGAATGGACTGGTTAGCCGCCAACCAAGCCCGAATACTATGTAACGAAAAGGCTATTGAAATTCTAACTCCAAACAATAAAATAATGCGAATAGCCGGAGATAAAGATTCTGGTAAAATAGGAATCATTTCAAAAATAAAGGCAAGTCATTGTTTGAGTAAAGGTTGCTTAGCATTTATGGATTATGTAACCAAGGAGCCCGAGCCTAAGAAACTAGAAGAGGTCCCAATTGTCACTGAATTCAAGGATGTATTTCCTGACGAGTTACCTGGAATTCCGCCAGATCGAGAAGTTGAGTTCAGAATCGACTTAGTTCCAGGAACAGCTCCAATTGCTAAATCTCTTTATAGATTAGCACCAACTGAGATGAAGGAACTGAAAAAGCAGTTGGACGAGTTATTGGAGAAAGGATTTATACGACCAAGTTCTTCACCCTGGGGAGCTCCAATATTGTTTGTTAAGAAGAAAGACGGATCAATGAGGATGTGTATTGACTATCAAGAATTGAATAAAGTCACGATCAAGAATCGATATCCGTTGCCAAGGATTGATGATCTTTTCGATCAATTACAAGGTGCAAGTTGTTTTTCCAAGATTGATCTTAGATCCGGGTATCATCAACTGAAAGTTCAAGAAGAAGACATATCCAAGACAACATTCAGAACCCGATACGGACATTATAAGTTCACTGTTATGCCTTTTGGACTCACTAATGCTCCGGCAGCTTTTATGGATATGATGAACCGAATCTGCAAACCTTACTTGGATAAGTTTGTTATTGTCTTTATTGATGACATTCTTATCTATTCCAAGACGAAGGAAGAACACCAAGCTCATTTGAAAACCCTACTCGAAACGTTAAGGAAAGAGAAGCTTTATGCCAAATTTTCAAAATGCGAATTCTGGTTATCTGAAGTACAGTTTCTTAGACATATTGTTAATGAGAAAGGTATTCAAGTAGATCCGGAAAAGATTGAAGCTATTACTAAATGGGAGAAACCCAAGACTCCGACTCAAGTAAGAAGTTTTCTAGGGTTAGCAGGTTATTATTGAAGGTTTATCCAGAATTTCTCAAGGATAGCGGTTCCATTAACTTCACTTACTAGCAAATTTGTTAAATTTGAATGGGGACCAATGCAAGAAGAGGCATTTGAAACTCTTAAACAAAAACTGACAAACGCACCTATCTTAGCCTTACCTGAGGGGCAAGATAATTTCATTGTATATTGTGATGCTTCACATACAGAAATGGGATGTGTTCTGATGCAAGAAAAGAAGGTAATTGCTTATGCTTCACGACAATTAAAGGTTCACGAGAAAAATTACACTACCCATGATCTAGAGTTGGGAGCTATAATTTTTGCATTAAAATTATGGCGACACTATTTATATGGTGTGAAGTTTACAGTTTATACCGATCACAAAAGTCTGAAGCACATATTTGATCAGAAAGAATTGAACATGAGACAGAGGCGATGGATGGAAACATTGAACGATTATGATTGTGAGATAGTTTACCAAGAAGGTAAAGCTAATGTGGTAGCTAATGCTTTAAGTAGAAAAGAACACGAAAAGACAAAAAGAGTACGAGCTTTGAGGTTAGAACTCAAAATTGATCTATTAACTAAAATTAAGGAAGCTCAGAAATTGGCACTAGAAGAAAATAACATAAAGGCCGAAAAAGAAAATGGAACAATAGATCAATTAGTTAAGGGCGATGATGATATACTCAGATTAGGGAAAAGAATCTGGATACCAATGGTTGGGAATTTACGAGAGAAGATATTAGAGGAAGCTCACAAATCTAAGTATATGATGCATCCGGGTAGCGATAAGATGTATCATAATCTTAAGGATGAAATTGGTGGATTTGAATGAAGAAAGAAATTGCTCTGTATGTGGTAAAATGTTTGACATGTTCAAAGGTCAAAGCCGAGCATCAAAAGCCGTTAGGTTTGTTAACACAACCTGAGATTCCGATTTGGAAATGGGATATGATTACCATGGATTTTATTATGATGTTACCCAAGACATCCCGACAAAATGATGTTGTCTGGGTCATTGTTGATAGGCTGACCAAATCAGCCCATTTCATTCCAATTCAGGAATCTTATAGCATGGATAAATTGGCGCAACTATATGTAGAAAATATTGTATCATTGCATGGTGTGCCGTTGACAATCATATCCGATAGAGATAGTCGTTTCACTTCTAACTTCTGGAGAAGTTTCCAAAAAGCAATGGGTACACGGTTAAATTTGAGTACTGCTTATCATCCACAGACAGATGGACAAAGTGAGAGAACAATTCAAACATTGGAAGATATGCTTCGCGCTTGTGTTATAGATCTAAGTGGAAGCTGGGATACTCACCTAGCGTTGATGGAATTTTCGTATAACAATAGCTATCACACAAGTATACAAATGGCTCCATACGAAGCACTATATGGCCGGAAATGTAGAACACCTGTATGTTGGTCTGAAATTGGTGATAATCAGTTATCAGGTCCCGAGATTGTTCAAAGAACAACTGACCAAGTAATACAAATTCGAGAAAGATTGAAAGCAGCACGTGACAGACAGAAAATTTATGCTGATGTAAGACGAAAACCGTTAGAATTCAAAGAAGGAGACAAAGTGTTGCTCAAAGTATCACCTTGGAAAGGTGTGGTTTGTTTTGGAAAGAAAGGGAAGTTAGGTCCGCGTTTTGTTGGACCATTCAAAATTGTTGAAAGAATAGGTCCTGTAGCTTATCGACTTGAGTTACCCGAAGAAATGCAAGGAATCCATGATGTATTTCATGTATCGAATTTACGAAAATGTATAGCTGATGAGACACTTGCTATGCCTCTAACGGATGTACAGGTGAATGAGAAACTCAAGTTTGTAGAGAAACGGATATAGATTGAAGATAGTCAAATCAAGTTTTTAAAACGCAAAAGGTTGAAATTGGTCAAAGTAAGATGGAATTCCAAACGTGGTCCGGAATTCACTTGGGAACTTGAGTCCGAAATGAAACGAAAATATCCACATCTCTTTGCATAAATCTCGAGGACGAGATTTTTCTAAAGGTGGGGAGGATGTAACACTGTGAAAATACCCCATCTAGTTTTAGGCCAATAATGTCAAGATTATAAGTTAAGGGGCTAAAAATACCAACTCTGAAAGTTAAAGGACTGAAAATGAAAAATTTGGGTTTTTAGACCCATCGCTATAAGGTAACCAAGGTATTTCTTTTGAGGCTGCAACTTGAGGGCAACAAATTGTTATGGTTGTTTTCAATAGGGTCGGTTTATAAAGAAGATCAAGCAAATTACTTTTATCTACATATTGATATAAGTTGTATTACAAACTGAGTGTAAAGAATATTGTGCTATATTTTTGGTGTAGAATGGTTCACTTATTAGATATGATAGTAAGTTTGTACATCAATAGTCGTTCACTCACATATTCGGCATCACTTTAGCCTACGTTAACGCGGTCTTGTTATAAGTTGTATAAAGAAGATCAAGTGAATTACTTTTATCTACATCTTGATATAAGTTGTATTACAAACTGAGTCTAAAGAATATTGTGCTATATTTTTGGTGTAGAATGGTTCACTTAATAGATATGATTTAGGTTTATACATCAATAGTCGTTCACTCACATATTCGGCATCACTTTAGCCTACGTTAATGCGGTCTTGTTAAATCAGCGTTTTGTACATATTATTGTGTTGCAAATTGTTTTCCGGCCACCATTCTCTCTTTTTTAAGAATTATAAATATATTTTCAATATTATTGTCACATGCTTATTTTTATCTATGTTCTGACACACATTCAATTCGGCACAATTAAACTACAGCCTCTAACATGTTCTTTAAACAAATGTTTATATAAAAATACAACATTCGATAATGAAAGATAGTTAAACAAAAAAACAAAATAACTGTATACGGCTTTTTAAATAATTTCCTTCTTACCTAATATAGTTGTCTAAATGACAACTCTTGGTATCGTAACCTAAACGGAAGCCAAATGTTACTATCAAAAATGTCGGTAACAAAACGAGCCCCTACAAAGTAAATCACAATTGTGTCCCGCCGCAACACGCCGGCACTCTTACTAGTTTTAAAAAAAACAAAAAACATAAAAAACGGAGCATGCCAAGGCTCGAACTCGCGTCTTTTGAATGGTGAAGCAAGGGAGTTTCCATTAGACTAGAATAGTAATATAAGTATGGGGTCATTCAAAAATTTTATTATATCGCTTCTAAGAAATTTTTAAAAAAGCATTGATGTCTCGGGACACCGATGGTTACTATGTAGGTCCGCCCCTGTTCATAATGAAGATTCATCAAAGAACATACAACTCAGTTATAGGGGTGTTATTGACAACCACAAGTTAAGGCAAGGCAAGGACAAATAAATCAAAGGTTCAACAATTATCACCCGTTGTATTAGTTTTAATGCATTTAGGCTTCTTTAGTATTTATAGTCTTGTAATAAGAATTAAAGAGAGGATGGAAGAATACAAATATCTCAAATCTCTTCTTTAATCTATTATTTTTTTCAGAAAGTGGTTACCTCAAATCAACGGCATTATTTTTCCTTTACCATACAAATATTACATAACATAGTGTTATATGACGAAATCATAAAACCCAGTGTTTTGGTCTCGAAAATGATATAGTGACCTATTCAAAGGTTATTTATGGATTCAGTTTCTAAATTATGAACGCTCTGGATGTCACAAAATTAGTATTTGCACCTTTTGTGAGAGTGGATGCTAAATGACATAAAATTACCATTTTATGGGATCACAAATCATTGAAGTATTTCATCAATCACCTATCTTACAAAGTGAAAATTATCAAAATAAACATGTTTAATAACAAAATATCTTCAAAATAGACAAAAGAAAAAAAACAATCATTATAAAATGATAAAATTACAAATCAGATGTTCACACAACTCACTTGAACACCTCTAACTACCCTATCGAAATCCGTACAAAAGTGTGTTTTGCACCACCGCATAAGCGTTTGAATTACACTACACATGTGACATGAATAAAAGGTTGCACCTGGTTGTTGATCAATTCTTCATGTTACTAATGGAAAAACATGATAATACGATACACCTATAACTATACACGTACCTGTTACAATAGGGAGAGTAGAAACCGCATCAAAGAATGATGTAGACGACATGATTGTCAGCTTGGTCGAGTTCCCATTTAGGATGTATAGTTAAGGATGGTGTTAGGGTTCTTGAGAGGAACCCGATTTAGGAGAGAGGAAGCATATAAAATTGTATGTGAAATTAGGTTATGATGTCAATTTATTCTCTCTATATATACATCCAAGAGGAAACCCTTTATTAGCTATAAGGGTAATATGGCTCATCAACAATTACCAAGCTAATATATAATAAAGTATATTAATAATTTTGATCTATTATAATATAAATGATTATAATGGCCACATATAAATATATAATTATATATTTATTCTAACATTCTCTCACTTGGCTGAGTAATCATTTATTATGAGTATTAGGTAAGTCTGATTAGGAGTTAACACTCATTTTAGCTTTAAACTCAAACTGGAGCAGAGAAATACATTCATTGAATTGAACATCAGCTCAAGACCCCATTAATCATACTGGAGTCTTTATTTAAGACCTAAGTAGCTATGATCAAAATTTTCAAGCAAGCTCTTTAGAATGTTTTATTTGTATATTAATTCGTCTATATGTCATTATGCATGCAGAACATATTAAGAGACGTACAAAATCAAAACTGATGAAAATTATATAATTAGGCATTCATAGTACAATATGCAATCATACACGGTCATTAGTAATCCCGTCTTAATTATTAAGCGCTTATATAAGACTTATGGGTGATAGACTTTTAATTATTGAATCCTTAAGCATATTATGAATGTATTCGATACGAAAATTTAGTTTCCTCATTTCATTCATAAACGAATAATTGATTTCATATCGAAATTTTAATGCAGCACCTCTCGAACTGTTACTGTTTGAGAAAACATGGTAGCTAACTTTATCACAGTAAGTCTTTAATATACAATTTATATGGAGCTAATAAACTTATGAGTTCGTTGATAAATATTCAACAACATTTATTGATTAGGTTGTTGTTATCAGTTCATTATGACTCCTCCATGAGATAGATTTATCTAGTGACATAAGCATACATCCCAAAAATTAAATTTTGTATATTTAAGTATAACAAAATTTAAAGTAATCAACTGGTTTGAATTCTCACTTCTTCTTAATTATAATCTTCCGTTTCCTTTAAAGATATTTTAATACTCTTTTAGATGCTTCACATTAATCTAGACATGTCTAGTGTGTTGCAATTTTGAGTAATATCTAAACGAGTATAGACTGGAACATACATAAGGTTTCTACTTAATGGAGCATAAGGAAATAATCTCAATGGTCCTATTATCCTCTAAAGGAGAGCAATATTGTTTGTTACATGCGTAAGGACCCATTTAAGATAAAACTTATAAACAAAATTAGCGTCCATTTGGGTCTATCTCAGAATGTTATGATATCTATCACGTAAGGAATAACTCTGAGATCTATCAAATCAAAGTATGTATAAACAATGCTTTGACTTATGTAGCATATACTCGTCAAAAGAATGTCATCTATATAAGAACAAGTTTGTTTTAGTTGCTCCCACTAATCTTGAGGTATGTACATCAATCCACTTAGTTCTTGATGAAAATAACTGTAATAAGATTTCATCACACTTTTATGTTTTGCATTAACCCATGTATGGATTTTATTAACTTACAGACTGAATGTTCTTTGACCTTAGTTTATAACTATTAGGTTGTTTTATGAACATATAAATATGTAAGCCGGTTGTTAGGAAAAGTTGTTTTAATGTTCATTCAACATAGCTCTTAACTATTATAAGCTACTAGAACTGTAATGATCCTTAAAGAAAACTTTTGTAGTATAGGTAAGAAGATTCTTTGATAATTAGTTTCTCCTTGAATATAACCTTTAACTATTAGTCGTGCTTCTTATTGTCTTAACGTTTCGTATTGGGATTTAGTTTAGTTATGAACAATCTTAGGTGATTCAACCAAATTTCAAAATGCTACGCTGACTTATGGAGTCAATTATGTTTGATGCTAATGGTTTAATTATAAGGAGTAGGATCATTAGACTTTTCAACATCCATTTCAACCTTAGTTAGGGAGGCTACATAATCATCAAAGTTAGTAGGTTTTATAACCTAGATCGCCTCCTGAGTTGATTATTGGGTAATTTAAAAAGTCTTGGTTTTATGAATTAGCTCTTGGTTAGGTTGCTATTATTCTCAGGATTCTATGTGTGTAAAAGTTGGTAGAGTATGGTGTAAAAGAGGTGTAATCAGAGTTAAATTCGGAGTAAAATTTAATGGGTCTCTTCCCCCCGTCTCTTATACTAATAACAAGTCATTATAAGGACTTTTACTGCTCCCACTGACCTTAGAAGCCTTTAGGAAATTTACATGCTTATGGTCAATATTTAAAGACCAATAGATTCTAATAGAGAAACAAGTTAATAATATAAGTTATTATAGTTTCTCTTGGTGAGGATTAGTTTAGTAAGAAATCTAAATATGCCCACGTTTAAGCAAAAAATGAAACTTTTGTAAGAGTAATAGTAAATTATAAAGAGATAAGTTTTGATGGAATAGTGTTGTGATGGAGTAGTGTCTTGTACAAGAGGTGTAATTGAAATACTATCAAGTTTTCACTCCCCCACCTCTTACAAATCTTGTAAGTTATGATTAAGACACTTAAAGCTCGCCCTGATCTTTAATATCTCTAGGAAAAATACAAGAAAAGTTTCAATGATGTACGTGACGTGGGAATCTATCATATATATATTAGACTTGATTTGATTTCATTAACGTCTAGATGTCATAATAAACTTTGGGACATATTTAGAAGAAATCTTATTAAGTATATATGAATGGATCTATTTAAGACCGTGAACCATAGAAGACAGATTAGATACAAGCAAATGGCCCTTTAAATGATAAAAGAATTATGTCTGAATATTCCGTTTGAATAAGTTACATGAATGTAAGTGAAATATAACTTCTGGTGGACCCATAATTATTTCTTAAGCCAAGTAATGTTTATGGCATCTAACACATGATTTAAAATCACTAACAATGAACTTATATGAAAAATCACCCTCATCAACCATGTCATGATTTGTCATGAAATTTGATTTTAGTAGATGAATTTTATAGGTCTCATTGGTCTTTTGTTAAATTTTTAATTTTCATGATAACAAAAGTTGTGAAAGTATATAGTATCATCTAGTTCTGTTTTATAAATGTTTCAACCCAGATATTTATAACAAATAATATAAGAGTTTAAGGTAAGAATGACTTTATGCTGGCTATGCAAACCTCACAACTGTCATAATGTAGCTTAAGTATTGACACTAAATTCTGATTAATCTCCAGAATATTTAAGGTATCATAAAGCGTACTTAGAAGACAGTTTATCATGGTTGTAATAACCTTAACATTTAAATTTGTTACTAACACTCATGTTAGTTATTTATTGATTTCAAGTAAATATATATAACTAGACTCAACCAATCACGTGTTAATGAGAATATTAGATTAGCAGACTTAAATATCATTAATATACAACTATCAATTTTAGCTACTTGTTCTTTTGAATTATGGATAGTCTTGTTGCTTATGCCTAATCTAATGGCATATTTTGCAATGAGACTTCTCCTTAGAGAACTTAAAGCTGGAAGTAATACTTGTATTTTGTCCATGAACCTTAGAATTATCCTTTTTTAGGTTTTAGTGGTAGTGAGTTGAATAACATCTTATTTCTAGTACCAAATACCTTTTTTTTTTGTTCTTTTTGTACATATGTTGCTGATCAATGCATACATTTTCCTTTGGTACTTCTGAGTGTTATAGTTGATTCTTAAGGTATCAGATTGTACTATTGAAAATTTAGTATTTAATGTACTAGAAAATTGTACTTATTTTTATATGTGAGCCCTTAATATTATGGGTCATGATATTGTACATTATGATGTATTCAGTAATGCCATTTAACCTTATAGTTAGAATTTTTAAAGAGTGCATGAATCTTAGGAGTATTTTGATTAGTCTTTGGAAAACTAAATCTAGAATAACTCTAGTGATAGCATTTATTTAAATAAGTTCTTGATTATCGTTATTATAAGAGACATTATGATTGACTCATCCCATTTGTTATGCTCTAGTTTTCAATGGAATTATTGTTATTAGAAAGAGCGGTAGGATTGTCATATCATGTCTTAAGGGATAATAAAAACCGAGAAGAGCAGTTTATTGAAACCCTTTATGAAGTAAAACTCATATTGTGTTTTGAGATTATAGTGGATGCTTTAGATGAGATACTAATTTATGGAAGGAAATTATCGTGATTAATGCTATCGAATATTAAAGTAAGACAGATTAAAATTTATGGTCATTAGATTAATGAAGAATCATTAATGTGAAGATCATTATATTTTATTGAAGATGTGATATGTCTATTTTTAACATCAAACTAATAGACTGTAATAAAAAGTTCTGCTTAAACAAAAAATAAACACCTTTGGGCAGAATTAAAATTTATTTAAGTATGTATACAAAACAATTGTAACACATCACCTTTGGGAAGAAGTGAGACAATTATTTTAATTATGCACGAGTTAGTTTTGCTAGATAAAAACGTAGCACATCACCATTGGGCAGAAGTGAGACATTTGTATCATGTTAGGCAAAAACTAACAAAAGCTTCAGTTAGACTTGAATGATGTGGTAAATGTAACAAATTACCTTTGGGCAGAAGTGATACATCAAAAGTTCATTCAAGTTAAGCCTTTTTATGTTTTTTAAAAATTTATAATATTTAAGTATTTACAAAACTACTTAGTTAATAGCAAATAATATGTTCTGGAAAAGTCACTTTGCGGGGTTGGTATCCGGAAAAAATAGCTCCTGGAAAATTAAGTGTTTTCGGGTTTTATTAGTTTCCGACTTTTAGTGGGTTTTCAAGAATTCTTTTTTCTGATTTAAGAAATTAAAGTTTCCGGAAACAATGAGTTTCTAGAATTTAATTCTCAGTAATTAGTGAGTTTTTCGTGTTATGGGATTTATGGGTTACGACATTCAAACCATTTTTAGAAAAACCCGTAAACTGTTTTATCCCTAAGGTTGACTTTGTTCAAGAGATATTTTCAAAATCTGTTTCAAATTTTAATGTGTGGATTTTATCTCCTAATTTAGTTCGAAATCAATTAATTAATTTAGATTATTCAAACTTGAGGATAAAGAGATACAATTTTAGGAAAACAGAATCATCAAAATCTTTTCACCAACTAAGCAGATTTTTCACCAAAATTATGATAAACATCATGAACAATTCTAACAACCCTAATGAATTATTCAAGATTAATTTATCAGATTTTCCTGAATCAAAACCTTGAACATGATTTTAATAGATTTCGAAACATTGAGTTTATTAAATGTAACATCCTAAAATTTTAATGTTGAATAAAGAAAGTTATGTTTAGTGATTTCGCGTTAATTATTGGATATCGAGTAAGGAGCGGATCATGGACTTGGATTAATTGAGATGGGTTAAACGAGAATGGGCCTTAGGTCCATGGGATATACGGGATATAAATATCCCCTAAACCCCAAACTATTATTCATTTCACCTTATTTTCTAACACTCCAAAACACACACACCACACACCAAACCCCGCCGGCCGGCCGAGGAGAGGGGCAAGCCAGATCCGAGAGAGAGAGCGATTAGTTGTGATAACAAGTTAAACAAGATCCAAACAAGCTCAGAAAGGTATGATTCTTGATCTTTGAAGTTTAAAGATCCAAGTTTTATAGTGTAGATACGACCGAAAATGGTTGGGAAGCGTAGTGGGTGATGTCGAACCTTAACAAGGGTGTTAAAATCGCCAAAATGCTCAATAAAAACCAAAACAGCGGTTGATCTGGGCAACTTCGCCTGCAACTGGGTAACTTCGCCTTCAAAGCGATAACTTCGCCTTCAAAGCGATAACTTCGCCTGAGGCCAAGTTCGCCTAATTGATAACTTCGCTTACGGCCAAGTTCGCCTAATTGATAACTTCGCCTGAGGCCAAGTTCGCCTAATTGATAACTTCGCTTACGGCCAAGTTCGCCTAACTGGTAACTTCGCCTGAGGCCAAGTTCGCCTAATTGATAACTTCGCTTGCGGCCAAGTTCGCCTAACTGATAACTTCGCCTAAAGCTAAGTTCGCTTAAGGTTTAACTTCGCTTAAAGCTAAGTTCGCCTAAGGTTTAACTTCGCTTAAAGTCAAGTTCGATTAGGAAATAAATTAAAAACCTAATGAAAAATGTGTTAAGACAGTTAATGGAAATAAAATTTTTCCAAGCTGACCTGGCAGCTCGACCCCAGCCAGGGGCTCTGCCCCTTGGACCCTGCTAGGGGCTGCCGCCCCTAGACCCCGCTGCCAGGGGCGCTGCCCCCGGACCCCCGTTCGTTGTGGGTAGTAGTTAAGACTAGAAAGATGATATGAGTAGTGATAGTTGTTTGATACGTATACTTGTTATACAGTCAGCCGTGCACAACTGAAGAAAGGGATTACGATTAACGGTGAACGTAACCGTGTTCAGGTGAGTTTCTAGCCCCATTCCTTGTTATGATTTCGGGGCTGTGTGCATACTTGATGTGTTGTTAATACATTTATCCTAAGTGATAAGTGTATGCCATATGTGATATATGTGATATGTATGAATGATTGCTTGATGGTACGTGAACGATATTCGGATATTGCACGTACTGTCAGGTTGTAACGTTATAAATAAGGTAAGTATGATATGTATGTTTATGTGTATGAACGTAATAAAGTTAATAAAAGAAGGAAAGGATGGTTGTATGGTAACAAAGAGGGAATCGAACCCTACTAATATTCGAGAACTAGGGAACCGAACCCTACTAATATTCGAGGAAGGAGGGTACCGAGCCCTAATAATACTCGAGGTATGATGTATGGTTGTATGGTAACGAAGAGGGAATCGAAACCTACTAATATTCGAGAACTAGGGAACCGAACCCTACTAATATTCGAGGAAGGAGGGTACCGAGCCCTAATAATACTCGAGGTATGATGTATGGTTGTATGGTAACGAAGAGGGAATCGAACCCTACTAATATTCGAAAACTAGGGACCAGACCCTTATAATATCTGTGATGTTAGGGACCAGACCCTTATAATATCTGTGATGTTAGGGAATCGAACCCTTCTAATATTCGAAAACTAGGGACCAGACCCTTATAATATCTGTGAGGTTATAGGGCGAAAGGCTTTTTAAAACGTATGATTATGTATGTAAAAAAAGTATGAAGGTAAAAATGAAAGTAAAAGCACTTAGGTGTGTATGAAAGAAAGTTAAGAGGTTAAGTATGAAATGTAAGAATGTATTGTATGATTATGTGATTAACTAGAACTCACTCAGCGTAGCTGACTTTTAGTATGCACGCAGGTGAGTAGGATGAGGCAGCTCGCTTGAGGAGACACGTGGCACTGAACAAGAGTCTGGCATCTGAAGACTTATGATGTTTTAATTTTAATGCTTTAATGCTGAAAGACAAAGGATGTTTTGAGACAAGTTATGAATTATGTAATGTTTTATGAAAGTTTTATATTCCGCGTAAATGTTTTAATTAACTCTGATATTTAGAACTGTGTTTATGAGTAAATCCAACACGAAAGTAGGGTTACCGGTAACGGGCCTTACATTAAATATGAATTTTAGCAATTTTAACAGTTATAAAAAGTTGTTTTCAAGACTAAATTGGTTTCAAATGAATGAAAACTGAAAACAAAATTAGGGTTTATCAGCTTTTAGTCCATGTCTTTCGATCTTAATTCCAAATTTAGGAAAAATATGGAGAACTGATTAATCAATATTGCTCTGATACCACATGTTGATCAATTCTTCATGCTAGTAATTAAAAAACATGATAATACGAAATACCTATAATTATACACGTACCTGTTACAGTAGGGAGAGTAGAAACCGCATCAAAGAAGGATGCAGACGACATGATTGCCAGCTTGGTCGAGTTCCCTTTTAGGATGTATAGTTAAGGATGGTGTTAGGGTTCTTAAGAGGAACCCGATTTAGAAGAGATGAGGCACATAAAATTGTATGCGAAATTAGGTTATAATGTTATTTATTCTTTCTATACATACACCCAATGAGAAACCCTTTATTAGCTAGTAAGGGTAATTTGGCTCATGAACAATTACCAAGCTAATATACAATAAGGTATATTGATAATTTTGATCTATTATAATATAAATGATTATAATGGCCACATATAAATATATAATTATATATTTATTCTTACACAAAGCTTCAGTAGGCATGGCCACATAACGGCACCTCCCTATCCTTGTCTGCCAAGGCTATAGGAGGCTATCATGACAGAGCTTGTCAGACACCTCTAGAGCCTTGATAAACACGGCATCTGCGTAGCCATTTAGGCACCCCAGTAACCCAGTTAAAACACACATCATGATAAGGTAGGTGCCAACTTACTTTTGAATGGAATTTAGTCAGTTATTATGCACAAACGCGTTGTGTTTCTATTAATGATGCGTAATTTGGTTGGGTTTTTTTTCCCAAATCTATTTTGAATATAGTTTGTTTAATCACGCTTATTTTAGAAAGTTTCTCGCTTACAAATGAATTCGTCACGTACAATGTTGGATTTATGGAGGCTTGGGCACGGTTTAGGCCTGGTTTACTTAAAGATTGATTAACTGGGTTTAATGAAGATAGAAGACATGAGAGATCTTAGGCCATCCCTATATCTCTTTATTAGGGCCTATTTATATTTTCTTATTCCCTAAACTAGAAACCCTAGACTAGTTTATATATATTGTAATCATGTACTTGTAATTCCTCACAAGTGAGGGCAGTAGAAATAATAAAATACCATGATTGTAGCCCATGAATATAGATCAGTCTAAACCGAATCACTGAATCTTGCGTGTTCATCTTCTTTTTCTTACAATATTGTTCGTGTTTGTGTGTTCGTCAAGTCCTAATAGTGGTAAGTGAAAAATTAATGACCTCCAAATAAATCCATTGTTAACGCTGTTGATATTTTCTTCAATCTAATACAAGAAAAGGTTTAACTACTTTTATTATATTGTAAATAAATTAATCTAATATACTTTTAAACTCTCCTTTTAATTTACTTAGTTATAATCTATAATATATATAAACGAAAACCCAAAAATCCTATGTGTCGCGATGTGGTCGTTCCCCCTTTTATGGAAGCTACCAGATTTCTTGATTTTAAATGGAGGCCTCTCATTGATTTAACCCAAATTCATGGGTATGGGTCTTACCAAAACCAGATAGCTCTTAAACGGGTTATGACATCTCATTAAATTAAAAACTAATCTTACCAATTATTTGATATGAAAATCCTACAAAATAGAAATATATTAAATTTAATATCCAATTTAAAAAGAAAAGGTTATTATTTATAATTAATAAACAATTTTATAGTAAAAAACATAAGCGGGTCATGGGTTACCAAATCCAGATATCTTTTAAACGGGTTATAACATATTATTTATTTACGAATGTCTTTCATCATCAAACCCTAAGTATATTATTAACTTTCTTACAATAAAGAAAATTAAAATTCAAAAAATAAATATTAAAAAACAAAAAATATAAAACAACCATTCTCTCAAGCCATCAGATTACTTTATTTGTAAATGAAGGTTCCTCACGCATTTGACCCGAATTCACGGGCAAATGTCTCACCAAACCCAGATAGCTCTTAAATGGGTTATAACATCTCATTATATTAAAAAATAATCTCATCAAATATTTGATACCAAAATCCTATAAAATATGAATACACTAAAAATTAATATCCTATTTTATTTTATAAAAATATATTATTTATAATTAAGAAACAATTTTATAATAAAGAAAATAAACTGGTAATGGGTATCACCAAACCCAGATAACTTTTAAACCGGATTATAACATATCATTTATTTGTGAAACCATTTAATCATCAAACCTCAAGTATATTAATTATTAACTTTCTTACAATAAATAAAATTAAAATCCAAATATACATATATAAATATTAAAAACGAATAATGTAAAACAACCCCATAATACGGGGATAAAATATAGTATGAAATATACATGTTCAACTACACTTTTATTTAAGCACCATATTTCACGTAAAGTACTTTTTATTTTTATTATTATTATTATTATTATTATTATTATTATTATTATTATTATTATTATTATTATTATACTTTTTTTGTCATTGCCACTTTATGTAAATACAATTATATCAACAGACAAACAGCAAGAAATTTTAGAGTATGACATATTTTAAAAGTAACACCTTGAGATATCACTTTTTGTATTTCTCGTAATCACAATCAAGAAGATCCTCTAATAACTTATCATCATAACACTCAATTTCAAACACTTCTCTTCCTTGCACATTGCTTCTAGAAGAAGACTCTGTTGCTGCTGACGTGGCCCCCATGGTGGAAGCACTATAAGCCGCTGCCGAAAATGTAGGTGGATATTCGGCAGGAAAATTAAGAACAGCCATGTGGCCTCTCATTTGATAGGCGGCTCTATCATAAGCTCTAGCCGCCTCCTCAGCCGTTGCAAATGTTCCTAGCCAAACCTTGGCACCATTCCTATTAATGTCACGAATCTCCGCCGCAAACCTCCCAGACGGCCGCATCCGAACACCACGGTATTTCGCTTCGTCAGCCCCTCCTCCACCGTCCTGGTTGCGGTCCCTTGAAGCCCCGTGACGATCCATGAAATAGTTGTTTATTTATTATTTTTTTATCTTTTTGTTGGTATATACAAGATGAATATATAGGTAGTAAATGGCCATGCATGCAGGCATGCAAGTTATATATAAAGGGGGGAAATAGTCAATAATCAAACCAACGTGACAGGTAGCGGCGGAAATACGAGAATGTTTGGAAAAGTGGTTTGCATTTGAAACGTGGGATAATAGACTTCTTTTAGCAATTTGTATATCCATGCATGCAATGTGCATGCGTCATATCAAAAAACCTTCACTTTTACTAGAAGAGTAAATTACAAAATGTCCAGTAGTGTGAAAAACTCATTATCATATCCCTTAACGAATTTTTTTTAATATAGCTTTGTTATTAGCTTTTTTACTTAATAATTTCTTATATGCATTTATATATTAGTTTCTAGTTTTTTTAATATTAGATTAATTATAAAATATGTTTATGTTTATATGTTAATTTCTAACTTTTTTAAGGGTATAATTAGTATTCTATATATTAACTTTTAATTTCTTTGAATATTTACATTCTGTAAATTACTTCTTTCAAGCAGTTTATTATGTTTTTGTATATTTAATTAAAATATAATTAGGAGATATATTTGTATTTCTTTCTATTTCAGTATTATGTTTTGTTAGCTATTTTAATTTTAGTGTAATTAAATTAACTTTGTTGATCATGTTAATTGTAACATGAATCGAAATAAGTTGGGTAAGAGGTACACCCTTATTTGATCTTATTACAATTTAATATCCTATTGGTACTTGGCATGAAGCCTCTAAATAATGGGGGTTCCAAGCAATACCCTTGGTAGAAGGGTCCAAGGGACGACAGCCCTTAGCAAAGTTCAAGGGACAGAGCCCCTGGCTGCGGTCGAGTTGATTAATTTAAAAATGCATTAGATTTAGTTATTATAAATTATGTATGCGTTTTATATGCCAAAAATCATAAGCATATTTAATTAATTTTAAATTTCAAATATGTGATAACTGCAAAGCAGTTATTTGTAATTATCATCGACCCTAACCCTAATAACTATTTTTTGATCATATGAGAAAACTTCTGGTTCGTCAAAGTCTCTCTATCTGGTTTATTAAAGTCTCTCACAAATGTTTTGATATGAAAGTTCTTTCATGACTCTCAGATTTCCAAAGATGTCCGTTTTTATGCAAAGCATTCCTCAACATGTTTTTTATAATTTATTAGAATACACTAGGTTAGTAATTCATATACTACACGGGCTGAATAAAAAATATATAATGTTATTAAAAAAATGCTTGCATATGCAATATCATTTAGTAAATGTATAACAATTTCTCATATATGAAATAAAATATTACATTATATATAAATTTTAAAAAAGATTAAACACAAAAGATGTTCATAAACTTTCATATTACATTATATATAAATTTTAATTTGTTAATTTATTTTAAAAAAGAAATCATAAATAGTTACTACATTAGGGAATTCAAGTCTTTGTGACATCTTATGTGAGCATCGTAGTTATTTGCAGTAATAAAAAATGTTTAGTTTAATAATAATATTTTAAAATAAAGAATTTAAATTATTAGTTCAAAATCGTAATAAATCAATAAACATTAAACATATTTTAGTTTGGAAATCAAAAATCACCATTAAATAAAAATTAATGGAAATTTAATTGAGGAAGTTTAGAAATAACTATAATAATAAATGTATTCTGAATTAATTTAATAGTCTTCATTAAGGTTTAATTTTAAAAATAACCTATATGACATCCTAAAATAGCATCGTGTTCACATAGATTGCTTTCAATATACGTATTAGTAAGATAATATATTAGTAAGATAATCAGATGACATATTTGTATATCTATTATAGTATAATTCTATTTTCTATCATAGACTAGGCTAACTTGTACCTCCATAAATATTAAGGTTGTGATGATACACAAATCTTTTATGGTATCAAAGAGTCACTAATTTAGCAAAACCCTAATTATTTTTATTTCTGTTCCTCAGCCTATTTGTTGATCTCTCTCTTATTAGCTTCACATTCTTCATCGATCACAGCCTCATCATGAATATCAGGATCCATCCAGCAATCACCGTCACCAGTATCACAAATTCATCATCTTTGTTTTAGTGATGGAAACAGGTCAGCACAGCTTGTGGGCCAAGCTCTTCATGATTCAGTGTCGTGCTTTCCAAGTAATTGCACGACTTACTCTTACAACTTTATCTTGTTCTTAATATTATAAAGTACAAATTCTATCAATTTTAAAGACAAAGTACAATCTTTGAAATTCAATGTAAGGATAAAGAATAATTTTTGTAATTTTTTCTTTCCAAATTTTCACCATATAATACATTTACTTTTAGTAACCAAGCTATTTATTTCACTAGCTATGTACTTTTAATTTCATATTATTTATTATAATATTAAATTTTGTAGGGCTTATTGAATTTTAATAACCTCAACTGATTTTATCGTCACGAATGGTCCCAAATTAAAAAATAAAATTGGCTCTAAGGGGTGTCACTTGTTAAAAAAAACTTAACGGCGTTAACTTTTTTTGTATTTCAAATTGATTATTAGAGTTTTTGATCAAAAGGGTTATACGAATCGATTAATGTAAAAGTTAGATCAAAATGATGCTATAAACGGCTTATTTTTTGTTAATTGGAAGTTCAAACACCCTATTTGAAGCACTAATCAAGCTATTTGGAGCATCATTTCAAGCTAAGTTTTATATCAATCGGCTTGTATCCTCCATCTGATTAAAACGAATCATTTTGAAATTTGGAAAAAAGTTATCATCGTTAAGTTTTTCTTAACGGGGTCCGCTGAGATCCAATTTTTTAAAATTTGGAACCACTAGTGAGGATAAACTTAGTTAAGATTATTATCAGCCAATAACCTTCGATTATGATTATTAAAAGGCTATGGTTATCCACACACCTTTGACCTATCCACACACTCTTTAACGTGGGTTCCATACGATCGTATAACCCCTATACGATCGTATGTAGGGTGTGTGGATAACCAAATGATGTACGAATATCATATCCCTTATTAAAATCTAACAACCCATTTTATAGAGAACTAACCAAACTCAATTTTTCTGGCCAAGCTAGAAACAAACAAAACAAAAATGAAAAACCTAGCTTCGGGCCTTCCCCTCCAACCACCCAATTCTTACACAAGAATGCCTTCTAAAAATCACAATAGCCGAAGACATCATAGGATGGGCCATATCAGCCCACGAATGGCCCTATACCTGTCTATTGTTATTTGACAATTATTAGTTTAGTACTCATGCTCACGTCTGTTGTTAAGGTAAGCAGAGGCTGCTGTGTAAGGTAAGCTAGCATGTCACCTTTCACACATGTATGATTGAGACCATATATGTAATTTATTCCTTCTACTCCATTTACTACTAGAAGACTAGGTAGTTATGACGGTAATATTAGTTGCAAACAATCTTTTTGGATTTAGAAATTGATGTGGAAAAAATCTTCATGTTAATCCTATTATATAATTGCGGATATTGCAATCGTTTTTTCAACCGACCAGTTAATTTTATACCATAAATATTTCATTTTTCATCTTTTTTTTTTTTGCCCGTTTTGCAACCACCTCTTCAAGGCTTAAGCGGTAGAGATTTTAGCGATTGGTATTTATAATTTGATTATGATTAACTACCTTTTATAACTTTTGTAAACGAACTATGACCGAAACTAAGCACTTGCAAAATTTGCAACCGATTTACGACCTAATCTGAGTGGTTTCTACTTTTGCATCGCTATACATTAGATCGTAACTGGATCGCCAATTTTTTAACCTCTTTTCTAAGTTGCAATTGTCAAGTTTTCTAGGAAACGGATGATATTTTAATTTGTATAAACCATGCATTAAAAAACTTTTGCAACCACCCAAACTATAGCAACATTAGCGAGCGGTAAAGTTAAATTGGATTTTAATAATCTCAATTTACAATTATTAGCTCGGTCTAATGACAAACGTGTATGACTTTCTATTAAAAAAGTTGTGGGTTCTAGTCTCACTTGAGACATGTAGGTAAAATATGTGTAAAATAGATATTAGCTGAGTAGCTGTCCAAAAAAATAATAATCCCAACTTAATGTCAATGAGAGTAGATTTTTAATACTTAGGACCACTAGCAGGAATATTCTCAGTTGGAATTATTATCGACCAATGACATTAAGTTGATGTTATTAAAATCCAATTTGCCTATAATTAACTACTTTTTATGACTTCTGCAAACAAAAGCACACTCAATATTTGCGACATATTCAAGACTAAATCTGGGTTGGTTGTTACTTTTACGACAACTATGATTTCGGTTGCTAATTTTTTAGCTCATCTTTTAGTTGCAAATACCTAGTAATATGCTAATGGAGGGTTCAGTTCATTTAATTATGTTAAAGGGACATCGGATTTTAATAATCCAAACTTTGACCTATTAGCCTATACTAAGTTCAACTTAAAAATGTACAACAGTCATCTTGGAATATATTTTTCTCCAACGAAGTTTTTACTAACGAAGTCTAGCACCATTAGTTTTTGCTGACAAAACTGCTTACATGGAGAATTACGAGGAAAATAAATGTTTTCTTATTATTAATAATAATAGTAATAATAAACGATAAATAATATATATATATATGTGTGTGTGTATCCCGCCACAATCCACCGACCTCCACCACCACTGGCCACGACATGTCTCCACCATCACCACCATTTATTAGATAATATACTGTTTTATATATATGAGATAAAAAGAAAATTAAGTACGTATGAAATAATATTGATTTGTAACTTGACTTTAAGTTAGTCAAAGACCAATGTGAATTCATTTGCTTGTGTAATCCAATTAGATTTGCACTTTGTTTGGTTGTAGATCAAATTTCATAAATAAAAACATCGTGTTCTACTATTCCAGTCAAGGTTTTCCAAGTCAAATTGGTCCTAATAAAGACACGTGTTAATTTTTTGAACCCTTCAAATCAAGAAACAAATAAATAAATAGGCTGGCCCATCTAATTTGTTTTCTTAGTGAAAAAAATAGATTGTGTTTAATCCAAAATATTGTTATACTGTAAAGGTTGTTTGATAGTTTTTTAATAATTTTATTAGAAGGCTATCTTTGAATCGTTCATAGGTCATAGATATGAAGTGTGTTTTGTTTATTAAAAAAAGCATCCTTTAATAGTTTATGAAGCTTTTTGATGGTTAAATTTAAAAAACATACTAAATAATTCTAATGATATGTTTCAATCAATCATATCTATTAATGATTCATCAAAAGATTAACAAACAACCCATTGTGTTTGGTAGAGTTTATTGCCTCTTAATGGAAGGTCCTCGATTCCAACCCAAACAAATGATTGGATGCATATTCATAGTAGTTTTAAAGGATATTAAAAGTATTGTAAAAAATGTTAACTATTAACTATTACCAATATTATTTCCTGCTAGCAATATGACTAGCGAAATCTCCGCCTAACAAATCGTTAAGTCCGTTTATTTATGATGTCTTAGTGTGCTATTGACAAACCTTTTTTTTAACTAATTTATACACCTAATTATTATTATTATTATTAATAACCTTATATATGTTTGTAACACACGACTTCTCGTACCACCAATATTGTACGTTTGGCTTTTATGCTCACAAATTCATTTTTGTTGTCCAAGTGGAGACTTCCTAGGAGATCGCCTATCTTGATACTACTACCACCTAAGCACTCTTAATCGAGGAATTCTTCTGTCATCCACTAGCATTAAGCCCAAAACATGTTGATTATTTATGGGGCGGGACATTCTTTATATATCAAGAAAATCTCTTATGTTCATGGCCAATGTGAGATTTGCCTATGATGTTACAATATTCATCTAATATATTATTAAGTTTGGGTGTCGCAAGGACCCCAATTGGGCCACCAGGCGGTGCCTTATTGGTGGAAGCCTTTTGTTTTGTTTTTTCTTTTTTAGTTTTAGTTTTTGTTTTGTTTCAGTTTGGTACCATAACGAGCCTGACGGAAACCAATCGAATTCGCGTAGTCTCGCCGCGTTTTGTTTTAGTTCAAGTGCATTAACAAACGTAACAAAAACCAACCAAAGGCCCATTTTTTTGTATTAGCTTCGGTATTGTAACAAACGTGACAAAAACCGGCCAAATTTGCGTAGTTTGAACCGGATAGCTTCGGAACTGATAAAGAAGACATACTCGGTTCCCTTCGATGTACAATGATTTGGTTCTGCGATGAAGCACCGCCACTACCCCCATCAGCCATTGTTGACGTCTTCTTCAAGCGTATGAATTTTCAAACTTGCTCTAATACCAATTGTTGAATAACAATTGGCAATCAAAAATAAAGTACACAGGTCAAAGTATTTTTCATAAGCTCATCAACATCATACTTTGTGAACAATTTATAACATCAAAAGAAAGATAGAATTACATAAATTGTCCTTTATCTTTCACCCAAATTTCACTCATTGTTCATGATCTTCAAAATTGATCTTTTTTGTCCTTTACGTTTCAAAATCCTTTAGCATTTGTCCTTTTCGCCAAACCTAGTTAATTTTTCTCGTTAAGTCAGGTCATGTGCCTTGCACATGAGGACAAATTGGTTATTTTACCTATTAAAAAAATTATTTTAATAATAAACAAAAATAATAAAAAACAATTAATATATATTTAAATTCTTTCTCTTTCCCCTTCTTCTTCTTCCTCCATAGCCACCACCAAGCTTTCCGGCGGCCACCATCAAACTCTCCGGTAGCCATGTTCCAATGCCCCCACCTTTCTTGTTGGACAGCCACCACCACCTGAAGGATTTTGAAATGTAAAGGACAAAAAAGATCAATTTTGAAGATCATAGAAATTTGTAATTCTGTTTCAAAAGAAACCCCCAAAGACAAAAGGACCAACAATAACTCTAGAGAAAACGAAAGGAACAGACTGCAGATAAAAAAATAAGGATTAAATATTTAATAAGTTCTTCTCTTTTAATTTCCCCAATTTCTTTGATCTGATATGAATTTCGCCAAATTCCTGATTAATTTCATGTTTATTGACGTATTATTTTGTTTAATTCGTTGTTCAAAACCTACGTTAATCACTTTATATGTTATGGGTAAAATCTATAAATTAGTTTGATACTATTCTCCGCTGTATTCCTTGTCAATTTGGAATCTAAATCTGAATTGTTGACTTTTAAAATTCAAGATGACGATCCCCTGTTCATTTGGATTTTGATAGGCTTGGGTTATACACACATTGGGAAGGTTATTTAAACACCTGAGAGCCTATATGACTCGTATAGGGTCTATATGACTCGTATAGGCGTAGAGTCAAGTCATTTTAATAGTCAGGAGTGTCAGGTTTTATTTTTATTCCTTTGTACCGTATAGCCCCTATACGAGTCATATAGGGCTATACGACTCGTATAAAGTCTGTTTGACTTGTACATGTGTTTTTTTCTAACTTTAAGATTACTTTAAAATTACTAAATATTAAAAATAACATCCGAGTTGGTTATAAAATAGAAACACGTAATTTAAAAAGTAAATATTTTGCTCCATACTAATCAAACAACCTACAAACAACATGAGCATTTCTGTGTAACGGCTTTTTAGATGTGGTCATGCGATCCATTTTGGTTGGCACCTATATAAGTTATCTAAACTTTTGAAATATAATTGCTATAAAAACATTATCTTTTGTTGATGTAGATGTTTTGACTCGTGTTAACTCAGCTTTTGAAATATAGACTTTATAAAATTATAGTTGGTAATGCGTTATACAACATGGCGAATGAAATAGAAGTGGTTGGGTGACGAATTATTTAACGTATTTAAAGATTTTATCTTCAATTTTTTACCATAATTAATGTCGCTTGTAAAAGAAAAACTTCTTAAACATAAATAAGGAAAGTTATAATAATCCATACGTGATAATCAACTAAGCAATCAAACAAGCATGTAATCATAAGGAACAAAACATAAGGTCCCAAACATAAGGTCCACATAAGGTCCAAAACATAACGTCCAAAATACATCAGCATCTAAACACCCGATAATAAAATACGACTACTATGGTGGGGGCTCCTATGCCTCTGGCGGCAGTGAACCAAGTATGTCTGACTGTGCTAGAACTGTACGACCCTTCTCCCTCGCCTGGGTAATCATCCACGCGACCCTAGCATCTGCAAGTCGAGTGGTAGCAGCAAGATCACGTAGCGTACCATCCACATGTACTGGGATCAATGACACTAGTCTAATCACATGCTGTTTATATGAGTCGTATAGAACCTATACGGCTTGTATAGGTCAGACGAGTTAAGTAGGCTATACAAGCTAGCAAACCTATACGGTTTGTATAAGGTCTATATGGCTCGTATTGACTGCCAAAAGCTGCCACACTGTCGTATAGACCTTTGCATGCTTGTCATAAGTTAGAGCTATGCGACTCATATAGGCCTTATACGAGCCGTATAGACTTTTTTACGTACCACGGGGCTGGTGTTTGAATATAACCATCCTTTTTGATATGAGCACAAAAATTCTGGATGCCTATGAAATATAAGCCCCAAATTTCAATCTGGAGCTTAAAAATCTATTCTAAAACAAGGAGTGTGCCTCAGAATACAGATTGAGTGGAATCGATGGTTATGTTGACACGTTAAGTGATTTACTAGTAACCAGATTCGATGTGTTCAAGTGATAAAATTCTTTTTTCTTGTCAAAAATTAACTTTTAGATAATTCATTTGGCAGTTAGGCAAGTATATAATTTTTTTTATTAAGGTCGTCAATTTATTAAAACAAATTTGTATGTTTCACTTGATTGTATTTCTTCTGTTATAACATTGTAGAAAAACATGTAACGAAAATGGTCTTAGTTCTTTAAAGAAACAAAACAAAGTGTTTTTTTATGTCAAAAAATTTTCAAAAAAAAAAAACATTTTCATCCTCTAAAATGATTTTTATTTTTCAAATTTGTTATGATACAAAATAATGAGATATGCACTTGAATATTGTTTTAGTAAGTTACAACCAAAGTAAAAACACACTTATTTTTTAATAGATATTATGAGATGTTATAACCCGTTTAGGACCTATCTAGGTTTGGTGAGACCCAAACCCGTGAATTCAGGTTAAATGAATGAGAAGCCTTCATTTACAAATATAGCAATCTGGTGGTTTGAGAGAATGTAGGAAGCAACCAGAGAGCTTTTAAAGGTTTCGTTTGTGTGTATGTATGTATATATATATATATATATATATATAGGGGTGGGATCAAGTGAAAACTCCTCTTATAGAGAAAACTTAAAAACTCCTAAAAAACTATTTTTAACTTTAAAAAAAAAAAATTTAAGTTTCTTTTTTTTCCATTATTCTTCTATATTGTTATTGGTTCAAAAAAAACTCCTTGTCGGTAATCTCGTCGGTGTAGTGCGTATGTGTAATAGTGTACAGTGTAAATATGCAAAAGTGTTGTATTGCATAGAATATAACACTATTGCACATATTTGATAGACACTATTGTATATATACAATATAAGACTAATACGCACATCGAATACACATTAGTACGTATGTGTAATACAACATTAACGCACATGTGCACTACATCGACTTTTATTTTATTATTATTTTTTTGTCATATAATATAACAATACTACACATATACAATACACAAAAATTGAATATATGTCATTAAATACTATTAAACTTAAAAATACACAGTAATACACATGTGTAATACTACGGTATCGCACAGTAATATGTATGTGCATTACAGCGGTTTTTTTTTGTTTTTTTATATAAAAAATTCTATAGGGTAAGAAATTATAAGAATAATGGCAAAAACAGAATTTTGAAAATATTTTTTTATTTTTAATTAAAAATAATTCTATAGGAGTTTTTAAGTTTTCTCTTGATCCTCTCCCTATATATATATATATATATATATATATATATATATATACTAGGTTTTATTCCCCGTATTACGGGTGTTGTTTTACATTTTTCGTTTGTAACGCCCGTTAATTCCGGTTTCAAGAATTAAGGATCGTAGAGTATGTATAATTGTCAGGATGTATCCGACATTCCTCAGAAGCCTTTACGTTATCCCGGTACGTCTCATCGCTTAACATTTCTTCCAACTTGCATTATTATTATTATTTTTCGGGGGCTAGAATGAAAAAGTTTTATGATATAACACTAAACAAAAAAAAAACCTAAACCCTAGTTCAGCAGCAGCAGCGATCGGCCGATTCCAGCCCCTCCTCCCTTTCATTGCTTCGACTTTTTGATCGATTCCAAGCTCCTAGAAGTAGTTCAAGGTATGTACTACAAGCCCCAACACTCTTTTTGTTCACCCTTAATCGTTTTAGTGCTCAATTTTGCCGAAACTTTTCGTTGGATAGATTTTCGGCCAAGGTGTAATTGACCCACTTCCCGCGGATAAAAATTAGATTTTCTGGTGTAAAAAGATCCCCAGGTATGGCATTTACGTCATATTAAAATTTCGTGGTCATTGGAGGTGTTTAGGTCGGTCAATCGATTTTAGTTCGAAACTAGGGTTTATCGGGTGTAGATTTGCAAATTGTTGAGTTTGATGCGTTAATTGATCGGGTGACCGACCGAATCAGTTTGTACAGCCCTAGGGGGTTTAAGGGCTGTGGAAAAATTATTTTTTTGATGCTCGGGGCTGTTTTGGTTAGTGCGTCGTCAATCGAGTCGGCGGTGCGCGAATTTTCGTTTAAATGTTAAAGTGAGAGTTGTAAAAAGGAACCGTCAACCCTATCAACTCGGGTGACATAATCTTGATGAATGAAAAGATCTAAAATGGAATTTGGTCCATTTGGGGCTGATTCTTTTAACAAATGGTTTTAAGGTTTATTACATGCGCATTCGACTCGATTTGATTACCCTTGGGCCTTGGGCCAAGTTGTTGGGCCTTGGGCCAAGTGTTGGGCTTAAACGGCTCATTAGGCAAGAGTGTTCTTACGGCCTAGTTTAGTAACGCGTTGTGTATAATTTACAGGCCCTTGCTTGTGATTGTACACTTAGGGATTTCCTAGCTCGTTGCAGGTGTTCGATTGATTTCAGGTGAGTTCATGATGCCCTTTTTACTCTTTTTACCTTTGGGCTAGCATGCACACCTAAGTGTTTTCTTACACGATGAAATGTTTTAAACGAATTTATATAGGCTTGCTAGTATATGGTAGGCCTTGGAATGTTAAATATACATACATATATATATATATATATACATTATTGCTTGGCCTATATTTGGCGATGTTGTAGTCGTTTCGACTACTGATGTTGTGTATGCCTACTTTGTGTTTGCATGCACTGATGTTACGTGTTTGGGTTGTACGTTTGCTCGACCCTGATGTTATACTATATATATATAGGGATGTAATTGAAAGGATGTTTATATATACATTTTGTATATGTATGTATGAGGATGTTTAGTTTTCGGTAATGATGATTTGATGGATGCACTTTTTTACTTTTTTTTAAACTTTCGGTATGACTATCATAATTATTACTACTGATATTATTTACTTAAAAGTTGAACTCACTCAGCTCAAGCTGACTTTGTATGCATGTTAGTGTGAGTTTCAGGTTAGGAGGAGGATGTCTTATCGCTTGAACGTGCACGAAGCCACTCGGACGGTGAAGGGCATACTTGGATGGAAGATTTTATTATTGAACATTTTATTTTAAAAGGCTTTATAAAATAAATTTAAATTGGTTTGGGCATAATATTCCCGGGATTTTGTGAACTTATTTTATTATCTATGTTTTCCGCTGAATTATACTCTGAATTGGTTATTTTAATGAAATGAATGTTTTTAAGTTTAATTATTTTTACCAGTGTTTTGTATGATTACCAACTGTGGGGTTTCCGGGGTTCGGGGCTTTACATCGTTCTTTAATATTTATTTTTTGGATTTTAAATTTCTTTATTTTAAGAAAGTTAATAATATACTTAGACCATGTTTGGGTTTCCTTATTTGCACCTCCTTTTGACTTATGTAAGTTGTTTTTGATAAGTTACTCCCTCCAAGCTTATCAAAACCTTCTTTTTCCTTCTTTAAAAACTTAAAAAAGTCACATTACCCAACACCTTTTTAACTTATAAAAGTTAATAAGTTACAAGAAGGAAAAAATAAGGAATCCCAAACCCTATTAGGGTTCAATGATGAAAGGGTTTAACAAATAAATGATATGTTATAATCTGTTTAAAAGATATTTGGATTTGATGGCCCATGACCCGCTTATTTTTTTTTAACTATAAAATTGTTTCTTAATTATAAATAATATCTTTTTTTTAAAAAAAATCGGATATTAATTTTTAGTATATTTTATATGATTTTCACATCAAATATTTGATAAGATTAATTTTTTAATTTAATAGATGTTATAATGGTGAGACCCATACACATGAATTTGGGTTAAATGCATGAGAAACCTCTATTTATAAATAAAGCAATCTGGTGGTTTGAGAGAATTTATGGAGCAACCAGAGAGCTTTTAAAGGCTTTCGTTTATATATATATATATATATATATATATATATATATATATAAGTTATGAACATAATATTGTTAACTGTAAAGTGTCATTTTCGTCCTTTTGGTTTGGCAAATAATGCGAATTTAGTCCAAAAAGCTTATTTTTTTCATATGGACCATCTATATTTCCTAATTCTTGCCAATTACATCCAAATCACTAGCCCAGTTAAACTGGATCGATAAGTCAGGGATAAACATGTCTTTTTGCTCTTTCTTTATTATATGAGTAAAGTGCCAAAATCGTTCTTGAGGTTTGGTCACATTTTCGAATTCGTCCAAAAATATTTTTTTCGCAATTAGATCCTCGATGTTTCCCAACCAGTTTCATCCAAATTGTTAACTCAGTCTAAATTCAACGGTAACTCAAAGGTGCTACTGTCATTTTATATGTTTGTTTACGTTATTATTATTATTATTATTATTATTATTATCATTATTATTACACCGAGCTAGATCCATTATATGACTAAAAATAAAGAAGAATAAACAAGCAGATACTATATCGGATTCAAGCATAGGAATCGTGAGATGTTATATATGTCATCGAACAACCACATAATAATAATAATAATAATAATAATAATAATAATGTAAACAAACATGCAAAAGGACAGTAACACCCCTAAGTTAATTTTGAATTTAGACCAAGTTAACAATATGGACGAACTTGGCAACAGTTGGGAAAACATTGTGGTCTAATTGTGAAAAGAAATATTTTTGGACAAAATTCGCAAATGTGGCCAAACCTTAGGGACGAATTTGACACTTTACTCATATAATAAAGAAAGAGTGAAAAGACATGTCTATCCTTAACTTAACGATTCAATTTAGCAGGGTTAGTGATTTGGATGTAATAGGCAAGAATTGGAAAACGTGAATGGTCCATAAACAAAAAGTAAACTTTTTGGACTAAATTCGCATCATTTGCCAAACCACAAGGACGAAAATGGCAGTTTACTCAAAAGGATTTGATATTTAACGTAACTAGCTTTGTATCAGCCGCGTTGCGGCGGTTTACTAACGTCCATTCACTTGGTATGGGTTAAGTTTGTTACTTCAACGACACTTATTAACGCTATAAACAACAACCACACTCCTCCAACTTATATTAAAAGAAATGCAACTTATGATCAAAGCCACACGAAGTTGGCTGATATTGGTTAGCTTCATTACGCACCGGTACTAAATACAAAAATTAAATTAGTAAACACCTATAGTATTTGTATAACTTATAATATAAATACATAACATATCTAAAACAACGTTTATTTGGTCTTACACGTTGTGACGGGGAGTCAGCGTGAATTGAGTCGGTTTCAGATGCGTTCGTTATGGTAGCAGAACTAAAATAAAAACTTTACATATTCAAAGAAAAAAAATAAAACACTAAATATAATTATATAACTTAATTGTTTTAGTCATTGGGGTGGTGGCCCAATGGTAAAAACAAAGTCTCTTAACACTAAAGTCTTAGGTTCAAGTCTCACTACCAGCAAAGAAATTTACTTTTCAAAAAAAAAATTGTTTTAGCTATTGGCAATAGGCTATCATTATAATAAACAAAATTATAATTTTATGTTTTAGGACGGACATAAGACAAAAGTAATATTAGCAAAAAAATTACTGTTTTCAGGGAGATTGAACTTCCACAACAAACACAACAACATGGACTCAACACCGCCAAACACTTTTTATCTATAGTATATTATGGTTGAAGACGTAAATTTAACAGCTAAGCCTTTAAGCACACCACTAGAAAAAAGGTCTTTCTTGACACGTGCATAATAACACGCGTCGTTTCATGACGTGTAAATGTGTGTCATTAAAAAACATCATATATTTAAAATTTTAAAAAATTTATGACACATATTTTTGTGTGTCATCAATATAGTATCGTAAACAAAAAAAAATAAAGGTATGTGTGTCATCTTATAATTTAAAATATCTTCAGAACCCTAACCCATATGACATTACAATCACATCCTCGATCACATTTATCAGCGTCTCTCATGTTCTCTTCCTCCCAGAAGCAATTGGGTTCTCCAACTGTTATTCGTAAACCCTCCCCAGCACCACGGTCCAATTCTCCACCCTAACTGTCGATCCAACTGTCGCCGCCGCCGCATCCCTCTCCTCCACCCTAACTCACAAATGGCTTCTCGCTGCCGATCACCATCACCGACCACCTGTTATTATAATCTATCTATCTATCCTTGTGAATATATGACACACCGTTTGTTGCTTCAATTGTGGTTGAATATGAGTAGTTATTTCCATGGCATTTCCTTCCAAATTCCAAAACCCTAATTGTTATTATTATTATTATTGACTTTGTCTATAATCTATATATAAACCAATTCCAAATTCAAGGTTGAATGATCTGCGGCGTTACGTATGAGTTAGTGAGTGATGAATCAAATTGAAAGTCTCCGTTGTTCATCTCCAGACGAGGATGAGTCTGAGTCTGGTAACATGACCACCGCTCCACAGGTATCCCTCATTCAATGCTTTCTTTACTTTTCACTTTGCTTTTCTTACTATTATATATATATCATCTCACGTCACTGTAATTAATCAACTTATACAGATTGTTTCCTAATTGTAATTATAGGATTCAATACAGGGCTTTGGTAGAAGATCAGTCTCTTTTAATTTAAATTTAATATTAAGATCATCATCATCATGCTATTGCTATACAGCTATTGTCGGTTTCGTTTGTCAACAGCCCTATATATAATAGTTAAAAGTTATCAACTATAATCAATTTGTTTTCCAATCTATTATGATGTGAATTTGAATTATAGAATGCAGGTCAAAGCCACATAAGTGCAGATAGTGGTAATTCAATGGAACCAGTTATTGGAAATTCACGCCATTGGCAAGACGTCTTCTGGCTAGGGATCTTTCTTTTGCATTTGATTTTAGTAGGTCTTGCACTTGGGTACTCGGGCTTAATACATTTAGGAAGAAAGATAGGCTTAACATAGATCAATACACAAACAGAATTATTGGAAACCAAGCCGATTTAACAGAAGACTACTGGCCACTATATGCTATTGCAGCTGGAGTCGGGACTTTTCTCGGGTGGGCTTGGTTACTGTTGGTTCATGGGCCAATCAAATGTTGAAGAGGTTCATGTATTGACTACATATCTTGCAGTTCTTAGTGTTTTGTGCTTTTGGGACAAACTGGTTTTCTGGGTGTTACTTTTGCTGTCGGTTCTGGTTTGCAGTTTGTGTATATCATATCGGTCATAGACAGGTTATAACTTATATCCAACTTTAAAGCATTTAGTTTTTACTTTTTACAATTTTTATCAGTCATAGACAGGTTACAACTTATATTCATTATCTGCATAATTGTGCAGGTTCATCGGACAACAAAAAGGAGAAGGAGAATATGGCAAGAGTGTGGTGTGGCTAATTGGCTTTACGGGTATACACTATACATTTAGTTATAAAAAAATATTTATTATTTTTTATTTTTAACCGAATAGATAGATAGGAATGGATAACCATTTTTTTTTTGCTTGACCCGTTTTCCCTATTTCGAAGGAGGATATGAATTTGGAAATATGATGGCAGATTTGGGAAGGCCTTGAAACTTTGTATTTGAGCTTATGCATTGCCAAGCTTTGAGAAAACTTATGTACTCATATCAATGTTAATTTTGTATTGACAATTAATCAGTATATTTGTTAACTTGGGAATGTTTGTAATATTGACTTTGGATCTATAATATGATATGAAGTGGATACTTTTGCTATATTTGTAAATGTTTTTCATGAGAATTTAATTATTGTTATTGGTGTAAAAATTAGTAATTATGAAAAAAAGAGAGAAAATATGTTTTTTTAATAATAATACGATGACTCGCAAAAATGTAAGTCATAAATGCAATGTCGTAAATGTGAGTCGTAAACGCGTGTCATAAATGTGTGTCATAAAATATGACACGCGAAAGCATGCCATATTCAATTTATGACAGGGGCTTCATTGACACGCATTTGCCTGTCATAAGTGCCCTTTAATGACACACAATGCGTGTCATTGAAAGCCTTTTTTCTAGTAGTGGCAGCTCGACCCACCCCTTGAACCCTACCCCGTACCCCCCCGTCAAGAGGGTGTCCCCCTTTGAAACCCCCACTGCTTAAGGCTCCAGCCTCTAAGCAGCTCGACCCACCCCTTGAACCCTACCCCGTACCCCCCGTCAAGAGGGTGTCCCCCTTTGAAACCCCCACTGCTTAAGGCTCCAGCCTCTAAGCAGTTCGACCACACCCTCGAACCCTACCTCGTACCCCCGTCAAGAGGGTGTTCCCCTTTGAAACCCCCACTGCTTAAGGCTCTGATAAGTCAATCTAACATTTTCAACTATGTTAAGTTTAGTGCAAAGATAAAAGGAAATTATCACTTGTTAAATAAAAAAATTTTTCATTTACTTATTAGTCTCTCTAATACTTTTCACTCTATCAAAAAATTAAGTTCTTCATTTCCTTATTTTATTTGTCTTTATTACTATTAACTAGGTTTTATCTACCATATTACAGTGGTTGTTTTACATTTTTCATTTTTAATATTTATATATATTTTTGGATTTTAATTTTATTTATTGTAAAGAAGTTAATAATATACTTAGGGTTTGATAATGAAAGATTTTCACAAATAAATGAGATAGCATAACCCTTTTAAAAGCTATCTAGGTTTGATTAGACCCATGACCCATTTATTTTTTTCCTTTAAAGTTGTTTCTTAATTATAAATAATATTTTTGTAATAAAATCATATATTAATTTTTAGTATATTCATATTTTATAGAATTTTCACATCAAATATTTGGTATGATTAATTTTTAATTTAATGAGATGTTATATAACCCGTTTTAGGGCTATCTGGGTTTGGTAAGACCTATACTCGTGAATTCGATTCAAATGCATGAGAAGCATCCATTTACAAATAAAGCAATCTGGTGGCTTGAGAGAATGCAGGGAGCAACCAAAATGCTTTTAAAAATTTTGTTTATATATATACTAGATTTTATCCCCCGTATTACGGGGGTTGTTTTACGTTATTCGTTTTTAATATTTATATATGTATATTTGGATTTTAATTTTATTTATTGTAAGAAAGTTAATAATTAATATACTTGAAGTTTGATGATGAAATTGTTTCACAAATAAATTATATGTTATAATCCGGTTTAAAAGCTATCTGGGTTTGGTGATACCCATTATCCATTTATTTTATTTATTATAAAATTGTTTATTAATTATAAATAATATCTTTTTTTAAATAAAATAGGATATTAATTTTTAGTATATTCCTATTTTATAGGATTTTCATATCAAATATTTGATTAGATTATTTTTTTAATATAATGAGATGTTATAACCCGTTTAAGAGCTATCTGGATTTGGTGAGCGTTTACCCGTGAATTCGGGTCAAATGCGTGAGAAGTCTTCATTTACAAATAAAGCAATCTGATGGCTTGAGAGAATGGTTGTTTTACATTTTTCGTTTTTTAATATTTATATTTTGGATTTTAATTTTCTTTATTGTAAGAAAGTTAATAATATACTTAGGGTTTAATGATGAAAGGGTTTCATAAATAAATGATATGTTATAACCCGTTTAAAAGCTATCTGGATTTGGTGACCCATTACCTGCTTATGTTTTTTTACTATAAAATTGTTTATTAATTACAAATAATATCTTTTTCTTTTTAAATTGGATATTAAATTTTAGTATATCCCTATTTTATAAGATTTCATATCAAATAATTGGTTAGATTAATTTTTAATTTAATGAGATGTTATAACCCTTTTAAGAGTTATCTGGTTTTGGTAAGACCCATACCCATGAATTTGAGTAAATCAATGAGAGGCCTCCATTTAAAAATTAAGAAATCTGGTGGCTTCAATAAAAGAGAGGATTTTAGGGTTTTCGTTTATATATATTATAGATAGATAGATAGATTTAAGATAAGATATTGTTATTTATATTTTTAATATTATCAGTATTAGTAAAGTTGGATTTTTTCCTATTAAAAAAATTCATTTTAATACACATAAAAAATATACGGACTTTTAATAGGATAATAAAGTAATAAAACCAATAATAAAATGTATAAAAAGATTGAAAAACAAAAATAAAACTTATTAGTTTTTATTTGATATTTTGAGGAATTATAAAAAATAAAAGTAGAGAGACTAATATGGTAATTAAAAATGTTAAAGGAAAAGAAAGTTTATAGAAAGAGTACGTTTAATAAGGGCCAGGTATGTTTGACTTAACCCTGAAATTAAAAGCTTGACGTGCTTCATAATTTTTTTTTCTTTTTTTAAGATAATTTCTTTTTGTGTTCTGGTCACCGCACTCTCCAATTTAAATAGCTCCATTGCCCCACTCTAAACAAACTATGTTATCTTAACCTGGCTTCAAAGTTGGCTTGGGCGTTACCGTTAGCTGCCATTTGACGGTCGTTGTGCCGCCACATGTGCAGAACTTTTCGACGTAACATACGGTGGAATGAAAACCTAGATGGGCTCTGGATTCGAACCGATAACCTCGAAAGGCCTAGCTCAAATCCTTCATTACCAATATCCATCAAAAATAACATAAATGGAGATCGAACTTTGATCTTTATTGAAAAGCCTAAGTCTTTTATTGCTAGGCCACAAGTGGAGGATACTTGATGTGCTTCATATATATAATCTTTTTCTTATCTTGTCTTTATACCGAATATATTTAAATAATAATAAATTTTGGATGACACTGAAAACGGGATCTTAAGATCAACTTGCATAAATAGTTGAAAGCGATGAAGTCATTTATATTTATATCGGACGATGAGGTGGCACCATTTGCGCTTTTTGTCCTATTCAACATGAGAGTTTAATCTTAGACAAACTTAACCGATGAAAGCTTTAATCCGTATTCATATAAACTCAACTCGTGTCTTGATTGAGTTCACTCATTTAAAAAAATCATAAATTATATGTTTTCGTTTATATGTCTCAAATAATAAATTAAAACAACTTTAAATGATTCAAGTTTCATAAAACACGATGCAGTCTTAGTGTGCGAAAATTTGGTTCGGTTTGGTTAATGATACTTCACCATAACCATAATCGTTAGTCGGTTAAGCACTGATCGGTTAACATTGATTATCGGTTAGTTTCGGTTAAGTTCAGTTAATTGAAAATATTTCAGTTATTATGTTCCAAGCTCGGCTATGTAGGTTCCAAGCTCGGTTATGGACATTTGTAGAATGAATTCAAATGTTTGAATCTACAAATGTAGGTATAAAAGCTGGAAATAGAAATGTAAAAGCTAGAAAATTATCACAAACACACAAGGTTCGGTTCAATTTCAGTTAAAGTCGGTTGACGAGTACATATTAACCATAACCACAACCGAATAGTTGGTTAATCAGATTCTCTTATCGGATACACCAATAACAATTTTTCTAAGCCATTGTCATTTAAAAATGGTTGTTAAATTAATGCATTTTATTTTTGCTTACTTAAAAAAATGTTGTTTTGGAAACCCCGAGTTCAACCACTTGGGTAGCCAAGGTCCCAAGGAGACTAGCTGACTAGGAAGTGATGGTTTATGGTACAGGCGAATAACACACAGAAGTTACAGCTTATACAATACAACATACAACTAGTTAAGCACAAAAATGTCATTGCATTTATTATTAGTATATTATCGAAGTTTTATAACAAGACCACAATATTACCTACTTATAACCTAGCATGGCACCTGTGTAGTCACCAAATGCGTTGAAGCGGTGAACATAATCTTTATATACGCTAGCGGTGTAAAGCAGTGGTTCTAGTTTGTTCACCAAGTGTTTTGCGGGTTCAATGATGCAATTGGGAGATGGGTTAACAAAAGTTGCAATGCTTAGCCTTGTCTCATTCGTATTATTCACCACCCGATGTTTAGCGCTTCTAAACTTCCCGTTGCTAATTATCTGTATCAATAAAAACGAATCCATACCCGTCAACCATTAATGCTAAAAACGCCTCTTCAACTTTAGGAACAATGTTGCATTTATATATAAACGCACAGGTCCTGGTAGAGTAACAGGTCAACATAGGTGATGTTTTTTTGTACAGGTCGACAAATATTTAATGTTATAAGATATGTACAAAATAACTAAAACTTTGTCCAAAACGGACCTACTTTAAGTTTACATACTCTACTAGAATGACTGCTCTTTGCCCTTGTTTTGCCCCTACTTCAAAAGGTTTTATATCTTAATAAATTTAAGTATTTTTTTATGCACAGGTTCAATGAATAAGGCACCAATGATTAAATACACAGTATCCTTTATATCAATATATTATAATTTAATTAATGATCTCAATATTCAATAAAAGAAAAAATACCATTTAAAAATATTAACAAGTAACAACTGTTTAAACAATCTAAAAATGTTCCCCACCACCTACCACCCCAAATAGATTTCTTCAAGGGCAAACTAGTCACATTATGGGTTTTTAACTTTTTATGGTAACTACACATACCTCAAGTTGGTTACCTATGTTAACAACAAAGGCATTAGGACTGGCTCCAACATTAACCCATTGACCATCCTTCATAAACTGAAGCCCAGTTATACCCCCTTGATAAACAAGGGTTATAAGACTAGGATCAATGTGTGGTAATATTCCCAAAGTTAGACTCGGGTCCGGGCACGGCGGGTAGAAGTTAGATGACAATAACTGAAATTTACTTGTATCTTTAAAGTACCCTTGCTTCAACCCCAATCCTTCACAAATCATCTCTAAAAGCCTTGCACTCAGTTTCTGTATTTCCACTAGATATGCCGCGATCACCTCCCTGAAGACAATATTACAATAACACAATTAAACAAACATTATTAAAGTGATGGTTATATGATGAAAATGAAACATTAAAACTTACTGATATTGGGTTGGTGTATCTGGCCATAGATGAATGCATTGCTCCAACGGATGACAAGGAATCTTATGATTTTCCCTCCATAAATACACACCGTCTTTCGCGTAATCAGTGCTGCTTGTGTAAGTATAACTTTTTTTAGGTGGGATGGTTACACTTTTATCTTTGGGTTGCATGTCAAAGAATTCATTAAGAACATTCATTGCATCAGTTACTGTCTTTTCTGGGATTCCATGATTTATCACCTGTTCCAACATTTAAAGTTTACAAAAACTAATCTTTTGCATACAAAATTCGAAACCCGCGTGAAAAATAACAAAAAGATAGAATTTTTATCATGGGTTAAACTAATTACTAATAAGTACATGAAAGAAACTGAATTCTTTAGAAGCTTTCAAGATTTCTTCGACTAGTTGACTATGTTCATTTGCAGCGTTTGATTTCGCAAGATCTATAACGGGAATCGAATCACAAACAGGAGTATCATGATCTTGGGTCTGTATTCCTTGGAGAATATGTACTCCTTCGGTACACAATCGAGTTCAAACCACCTTGAATCCTTATCTTCCTTCATCCCAATATGCAAATAAACATACACAGTGTTACATACACATATATATATATATACACACACGCAAATTTATAAATTTGTTTTCACATATATAAAAATTAGTGCAGATCTGAGACTCTTATTTAATGTACAACTTGGCACACTCAAAATTCCCACCTGGAAATACTATATAAAAAACAAATGAAGTTAAAAGTTATTTTCACCCATATGGGAGTTAAAATCATACATTAAGAACTGGAATCAAGTAGTTGGACCCATGTGGTTACTTCCCATATTTACACTTATGCTATAATTTATATTATTCTGCACACCACTAAGAAGCTGATGTTGTAGGCTCTGAGTATATTTATTAAGGACCATTTAATCTTGAAGAAAGTGGTATAGGTATATGTTCTTCTCATTGGGCAAATGTGTAATATACATTGAGACAGAAGTTAATATTAATATAGCTTTATGAGGACATAAGCCTTTTTTAGTGAAAAGGACAACAATAATGCAAATTACTTCAAGATCAAGAACCAGATATATAAATTCTTAATTATCTGGTCCAAACCAGCAGCAAATCAACAAAATGCTGACACCGTATTAAACATCTTCCGGAAAACAGGCCCATAATTTTTTATTTTATATTTTTTTTATAAATCAACATGGAGCTAATACATATACAATCACAATGTAAAAGAGAGACTAAAAAAAACAACTATGCAAAATCATGCACCATGCCAACTTTATATCCCCATCTCGTTGACCACATAGACATAAACACATAATTATGTGGTTATCATCCAACTCAAATAAATGGAAATGGCTTATTTATTCACCTATCTTTTAAGTCGAGTTAAGCCACTTCTTTGACGTACCTCCCATTACGTACTCTGGAATAAATGCCTCCAATTTATTCCCAATAAAATATGTAGTCTAGGCCAGCCCATTTAATTCACATATCATAATCGTCTTCACGTGTAAAAGACTCTTTATATCTACATATCACCGCCATCACAACTAATTAGATTAAGCTAAGTAAGGACACATTCTACATATAACTATACACTTCATAGGTATATAGATTTTATGAAATATGAATCAATTCTTGTCTCTGTTAAAAACCAAAAGCCTCTAGCAAGAAGCTAGAGGCTGATTACAGCGAGACAGTGGGAAAATTATCAAAACTACAATTGTACCATTTCTCCCAATCTTAATTCTTAGACTAAATATGACCTATTTCCTTTATGTTTATCCATAAGAATTTGCCTTGCTGTCACCTACTAATGTTGCAATATATTGAGATTGATCGAAAATTCCTTCTTTGATCACTCTTCAAATGTGCCAACACGAAATGCCGAATATTGCTTGAACCACTTTCAACATCTCCTTGAACAAACTTTGTTGAACCGGGTATTCCAGTAACTTTTAAATGTCCCCTTTTGTAGTCAAATACTAGAAATTTAATCATTGGCTGAGACATTAGTTTAGAATAACGGTATAATTTAGAAGTAGTGTAGTTTGTCATGCCGTTTAAAGAAATGCATATATATATGAAAGTGATGAAGTCATTTAAATCACCTGGTGTCATCATTTGCAGTCAAATACTAGAAATTGCATGGTGTAATTTAGAAGTATTGTAGTTTGTCGTACAGTTTAAAAAAATGCATAAATATATGAAAGTGATGAAGTCATTTAAATCGCAGGGTGTCATCATTTGCCTTTTTTTTTCCTCCATGAACTTGATTCACTGTTTCTAAATGAAAGCAATTAACTCATTTATATCTTAACTAGCTTTAGAACCTGTGTAATGCACGAGAAGTTCAAAATAAATACAATTAAACTATAAAAATTAAATGATCAAATTAAAAAAACCAATATTTTTATCAAAAGATAAGTGTGGGGATGTGATGTTCGGTTTATTTGTACATATTAAATTGTGTTAACGTACTTGTTTTACGTGTTTAGTTTAGGAACTTTGGTACTTCATACGTGTTTGTTGTGTTTCAGGTCACAGGTACTTAACGCGTTTAATTTGGAACTGTACGAGCATGGAATGAAGACTCGGGAAGTCCAGCACGCTTACCGAGGCAATCATATGAAGTTGCTGAGAAATGAGACCCATCGCGTAGCGCGATGGGTGTTGAAGGTGGGGCATCGCGCTACACGATGCCCTGTAAATGTCTGCGTTGACTTTTGGTCCATCGCGTAGCGCGATGGACCAGGAGAGGAGGCCATCGCGCTACGCGATGGTCCCCAGAATCGTGAAAGTTAGGGTTTTGTTTTATATTACGTTTTGACGACCCTAGACGGAATTCTTCACCTTCCAGGAAATTTCCAGAGCAGAAGAGCAAGTCCCGATCATCCCCAATCATCTCTAAGTGTCCTACATGGCCTACCAGATCATAACCCAAGAGATGCCGATGCGCGGCTAGTTTCTTCGAGTCATACCCGGGATGTATAGTTTGTAATCTTTTAGTTCATTTCTCATGTACTAGAACAACTAATTGCAATTGTTTTGATGTTAATCTATGAGTATTAATATTTAGTATGTTCGTACAATCAGTCGGTTTAGGATTGTTTGACCTGTTAATTGAAATAAAGCATACGTTTGCCCTTAGTTGAGTCACACAGGCAGGGACCGCTTGATAACCAGTGCCGTGTGTTAGCGAGCGTGGATGCCTAAGGTTTAACCGGTTAGTCAGTCTGTAGTTGACACAAGATAGTTAATCTGTTAAGTTGCATAAGATTGCTGTTTGATTGCTTACTTGGATTCCTGGGTGTGATTTGCTTTGTTGATTGATTGAATCTTTGGTTATTTGTTTAGCTATTATAAAACCAAACTGTTTGCTAGTGTGATCAGCACTTTAATTGAATTACTTCATAATGCTAGGAATCATTTTCACTGCACACTGACCACATACTCCTGGTGGATACGATACCTGACATACCCTAGCTGCTTAGGTTAATTAGGTTTTTGCATGACTCAAACGACGGTCATCAAAATGTCGTCGTTGCCGGGGAGTTAGTGCGCTTAGTGTTTGTGTGATTAATTGATTTCTTAGTTAGTTTAGTTAATTTCGTTTTTGTTTTTAATTTTAGTTTAGTTTTATTTTCCCATTTTACGCGGGGTGTGTTGTTTGTGCAGGTAACAGGTTTATGCACACCCGCCATTCAGGAAGAGGTTCTCCACTGATTTACGAGCAAGAAATCGAACGTATAGCTCGGCAGAACCGAGCTCAGATCAGACAGCCAGACATGGAAGGTCAGAACCAAAACCAAAATCAAGACCCACCACTCGAAATTAACGTTCTCCAACCTGAACTGAATCCACCAAACAATGATCCACCGCCACCAATAAACACCAATCAACAACCCCAAAATTCACCCCGACACTCCAGAAACCGAAACCATGACAGACCCGGGCCATCAGCCCCGAACAATACCCCTCGTCACCGACAGATGATTATTCAAGAATTTGACCATGTCAGTATTCACACTGATGATGAAGAAGAGGGAGATGAGGAGGAATTTGGCCCGAGAAATGAAAATGCGGGTTTCCGTGTTGAAGAGGTTGATGAGGTTGAGGAACCGGTTAGGGTGAGAGGTAACAGGTGGAGGAACAGAAATCTTGATCGAGGTGGTAGAGGCAGGTATAGGGAGGAACAGAGACAACCGATTCAGGTTAATCGGGGAGGTTTTGAGGAACCGAGGGCTAGACAGAGAAATTACAGGCCTCCGGTTCAGGGTGTTAACAGTCGGTTTAGACCGGCTATCTCAGATGGTGCATCACCGATTGTCCCACAGGTGCGTGTTCAGGGACAACCGACATTTAAATCCCGTCCGTCCTACATCAACATAGTTCCTCATTTTCACGGACTGGGATCAGAAGACCCGTATTCACACTTGTCAAATTTTTCAGGATTTGCGGGTCTATTGGTGATGGTACATACGATCAGGATGAGGTTCGGTTGCGGTTGTTCCAATTTTCATTAAAAGACAAAGCAAAACACTGGTTCAACTCGCTACCGATGCACAGTATTGAGAGCTGGGCCGAGATGCAGCAGGTTTTCCTTAACGAGTACAAATTACAGTCAAAGACTATCGAGGCCCGAATGGAGATTAGACACTTTTCACAGTTACCGGGTGAGTTGTTTCACGAGGCTTTTATTCGTTACAAGGAAATGATTCGGAAGTGCCCGCACCATCAGATTGAGTTGTGGGAGTTGGTTAAGTGTTTCGTTGATGGGTTGACATATGAAGATAGAAAGCATTTGAAGGCTTCGTGTAATAGTCAGTTGTTGAATCAACCCGAGGAAGATGATTGGGAATTTTTGGAATTTATGTGTGAAGATTCCAAGGCAGAGGCAGCAGCAGATCGAAGACGAAAAGTCAGGATCACCCGAACAGTTAAATCAGCCTTGAGCGAGTCAGACAGAATTGCAGAGTTGGAACGGGAACTCGCGAGTTATCGGAAAGAGAAAAAGAAGGAGGTTGGTAAAGTCGGGGTGAAATTCCTGGTTTGTTCAAACTGTGGCGAGCTGGGGCATAAGGTTGAAGATTGCCCCGGGTTCGATGATGACGAGTATACCGATGAGGAGGAAGTCAGTTACGCGTATGGGGAGTCCAAGGGTCAAGGGTTCAATTCGAACACTTATCACCCAGGCCTAAGGAATCACCCGAATTTCAAGTACGGGAACACGTCGAATCAGTCAAACCCGAACTTTCAGGGGTCCAGTCAGAACCGACAGCAAAGCAGCTACCGACAGGGTGGTTCGAACAGTCAGTTTAACAGTCGGGGATATAACATAGATGGTTACCGGGGTAACAGTTCGTCGGGAAATCAGAATCAGGACCAGCAGAAGGGTAGTGCGGGAAATTCAGACGAGTCGATACATTCAAAATTAGATGCGTTGTTGAAAGTCGTGACTGATAATCAGAAGGAAACGCAGAGACAGTTCGAGTTGAGAGATAAGTCAGCAGAAGCGATGTCAAAACAGATTGGTCAGCTCGCAGCAGACGTGGCGAGATTCCAGAAGAACGCGGGTCAGCTACCGAGCGATACCACAGTGAACCCGCAACATGCCAGCTCAAGCTCAAAGAAAGATAATAGTGTGCACATTAATGCGGTAAGTCTTGTACCTCATTTCGAAATTAATTGTGTTGAATTTGAGTCGCCACCGCAAGTTGTTGAGGCGGTGGTGAATGATGTTAGTGATGATGATGTACGTGTTGGTCAAAATGAAATGGTTTTCCAAAATGAAGCGAAATTAAAAACAGATGAATTAACTTTTCGTGAAAACTGCTCTTGTGAAAAATGTCTAAACGCCAAATTGACCAACACGGGAGATGAGGAGGTGAAGGATAATATCACCTCAAGTAAACTCCAAGACCCGGGAGTGCCACTCTTGTCAATTCAAATTGGAAATTTCAAAACTGATCGGGCACTTCTAAATATTGGAGCTTACGTTAGTGTCATGCCAGGCAATTTATATGATTAGTATGAGTTTGGCCCATTAGAAAATGTAAATACCACCGTGGTGTTAGCGAATCAAACTCATACACAAGCCCGGGGCGTGGTCACTAATGTAATGGTTCAAGTGGACGATTTTTACTACCCGATTGATTTCCTTGTACTTGACTATGCTAAGAGTAATATTAAGCAATCTGAAATCATACTGGGCAGACCGTTCCTTGCTACAGCATATGCGGTAATTGATTCTGCTGAGGGATTTTTGGGCATTAAGTGTGGGAACCGTGTTAAGCGGTTATTATTGTTTGAAAATGCTACTAACCCTCTTGTTGACAAGTGTGTACCATCATGCACAAATCATACAAGAGATGGGTGTTTTGTAACTGATAGGAACGAGCTGAAAGGTAACAGTGAGAAGAGAGGTTGGAATGAGAGAGGCGTTAAGATAAAAGATGGAGAGAAACCAACAGGAAGGAGAGGAAAGAAATCGGTGAGTTATACGGTGACCTCACCGGTTTATGAAAATAATTGAGGCATTCGAGGCATTGTCGAGTTGTAGACACGCAATTCAGCGCTGACCGGGAGGCAACCCGAGGTTTGTAAGTATGTTTCATTTTATTTTCTGTTTGTTGAGTCGTTGTTTGACTTTTGTCTCGAGTTTTGTGCAGCAATTCCCAAGTGTGGGGAGGATTTTGGTGAAGTGTGCATCATGGAGTGTCGGTAAGTTCTTGATCAATTTCACGTCAATCCAGGCACGCATTGCAGATTTTAACTGTGGAAACGTGTTCAGGGTGATGTCGGGATGTCGAAAAGTGACTAAGTCAGAAAATGCCCGACGCAAAATTTGAAAAAACTTTCTGTTCCCAGGGGACCATCGCGTAGCGCGATGGCTTTGGAAGGTTAACCATCGTGCTACGCGATGGTTACCTTGGCATCCCAGACATCTGACGTCATCGTGTAGCGCGATGACGCCAGATCAGAGACCATCGTGCTACGAGATGGCCCCTAAACCCTAATTTGCTCAGATTTGGATCGCGTAGCGCGATGCCAATGTCCAAGACCCATCGCGCTACGCGATGGGCCATGGATAAGCCGAAAAAAAATATATATATTTATATACCCACCACCGTGCATCTCTCTCTCTCCTCGTCTCTCTCTCCGGATAACCACCCCACCACCACCATTCATCATCACCACCAATCACCTACCACCGCCGTGCACCACTGCCACCCCCTTCTCCGTCACCGCAATCCATCCACCCACCATCACTGCCGTGCACCACTCCAGTGTACCACTGTGTCTGTTCGTATTCCAATCCCGAGGTAATTTTGAGTTTTGAGTCGGGTTTGCAGTCTGTGTTCGTGTCGAGATTTGAGGGATAGTGAGTTGTATAGGTTAGTCGAGCTAATCGAGTCGTAAACTGTGATTACCATAATCGTGTTCTTAGTTATTACGCCATGTTTTGCTCGAGAATTTGGTTATAATGTTTGTGGGATTTGTGATACCGGACTTTTGGGTGGTTTGGTTTTTGGCAGGAGATTGTTTTGTGTCGGGTTATGTTTAAAAGTGGTGTCGGGTCGAGTTTTGTATTTTTAATAATACTAATAATGATAATATAAGTAAAATTAACTAAGTAGTAATAAAATTTTAAAAGTTTTAATGTTATTTTAATATTATAATATTATTTTAATATAACAAAGTTAAAAAAAAATTAAGTTTAAAATTTTAATATATATAATATCACATAATAATAATATTATTTTAAAAATTGAAGCATTACTACTACTAACAATAATATTTTCTAATATATTATATAATTTAATATTATAATAATATATAATCTAAGATAATAATATTTTAAAATTTTATTTATTATTAATAATACTACTAATAAAATTTTAAATTAATTAACTTAATATTATAATATAATATTAATTAATTTGTGAATTTAATAATATTTTAATATAACATAGTAATTTAATATAATAATATTATAATAATATAAGTGAATCTCGAGACCCGATCCACACGATTTTGTGAATCCCGATTATGTTTGTCATGTTGCACATTTTTCGAGACATTAGTCTGTGTATCTGTTTTCGTGTCGGTCGAGTCAGTTTGTTCGAGTCGAGTTGTTTATTGCGTTGTTTTCAGAATTTGGTGCGTTGATTGTGTTTAGGTTATTCGCCCGTACTCAATCTCCATTCGGGCGGAGATACCTGGTTTAGCTTATCTGTATATAGGGTATCCCGAATTTTTCTCATTTTTTCGTGTCTTATATTATATCTTCGTTATGCAGCATGTCGGACACTCCAGGACCATCATCAGGCGCCGCCGGGTGCAGCGCCAGAGACCAGCCGGCGCGGGACGACATGGTCCCGTAGCCCGGCCGAGAGGCACACCAGAGCCCCCACAGCCCGTGGTGCATCCACCACGGGTCATCAGGTACGACGGGGATGAGATCCCGATCGCTCCCGATACCCTTCGGGAGGCGATCGTGGGGGACGGCCGCCTGTTCCCTCACATTATTCTTCAATTCGCTCCGTTGTCGAAGGAGCAGACCGCGTATCGTCGCTTTGCGGCGATGCAGCTCTTCCGACACCGGACGATCGACTGGCCCTTGCTCGCTGCAGTGGGCCGTGAGGTGGCCGTCCAGGCCATGTTGAGCGACCGGTGGGTACAGGTCCTCACGTGTGACTCAGCACAGTATGTTGAGTTCACACGTGAGTTCTTTTCTACGTTCCTACACGTGCCCACCGATTTCTCCGAGCCACACGCGGTGTCTTTCGCCTTGGGACGGCAGACTTTCGAGATGTCTGTTCCTTAGTTTGCCGTCGCCACTGGCTATTACACCGCGGAGGAGGTGCTGACCCCGGAGTTCCTTACGAGCACTCGGGGTTATACTCTTCGGTCGCAGACTGACCGAGGCCTAGTTGGGCCAGTTTTGGGCCACGATAGCGGACGGGGCCCACTCGAGCACCGTGGTCGAGTCATCCATTCGGGACCCCGTCCACCATTACCTTCATCGCATAGTTGCTTGCTCTATCGTGGGCCGTCATTCGGGCCACGATAAGTGCAGCAACATTGATCTTTTTGCACTTCTATCGATGATCACGGGCCGGGAGGCCAATATAGCGACGCTGCTTCTCGCGTCGTTCTCCCGGAGCTGTAGCTGGCAGGGTCGGTCGGCCCAGCTATCTATGGGGCCGTATATCCCACGCTTAGCAGAGCGCCTCGAAGTATTTGACCGCTATCCGATTGATTATTTTACCCGAGGGCCTGCTACGGCCCCATATGATTTGGAGGACGCCTGGAGGGCCGGGTACTGTGAGTTACATGATCCACCCACGCTCGTACCGGTCCGACAGGGTCCTCAGGCACCACCACCTCCGTGGACGGACGCGGCTGTCGCACTCCAGATGGGTATTCCGACTCACCGACAGCCCGTCCATGTCCCTCACATCATGAGACTGCAGCAGCACCCTCTTCGCCAGCCACCACAGCCGCCACAGCCGCCAGTCACACTAGAGAGTATACATCAGCAGCAGATGAAGATGCGGGCCCACATGGCCCGCCAGGACGAGTATTTCCGCATACTATTCACTCATCTGCAGGTACCGATCTCAGCATCTTTACAGACACATCAGCAGGCTGGAGATCAAGTGGAGGCGTCGGGGTCGGGTTAGGCAGCTGATCAGCCTGACCCCGTGGGAGGAGATTAGTTGGCAGCAGACGCCGGTTGCCGTTTTTTTTTTGTTTTCAATGTTTTTTTTGTTTTCATCTATATGGTCTGTATATTTTATTATATTATATTTGGGAAACATGTATGGGTAACCGGTTGGGTAACATTTGTATATATCTTGTGATGTTTGTCTGCTGTATGTGATTTGTATATTTGTATACCTTTGTATGTTTGTCTGTGTTGCTTTGGAACTTTGTGGGTGTGTTCACTAAAAACCCTCACGAGACCTCACTCGTCCACCCGGGCTACCGGGGGTTTAAAGGGCTTATTGCATACGCTAAATGCATTCGTGATTCCTACGAAAGTGAGTTAGGTCTTTTATTATTTTTAAATAATTAAAATTTTTTTTTATGAAATTGACTAACTTGGCTCGGTAATGATTTTATAATATAATAATAATTTTAACTCTCGTAAGACCTAAGTCTTATACTTGTGAGTGGTTGCTTATACCTGTCTCGAGAGTTGTGCAGATTTGGTTAGACAGAATTGGTCAGTGATGGAGACATGTGTCACGAGTGTGTTGAGAGTTGTGGGCCGAGTTTCGCATTGCATTGTCATTATTATCAGGTGATTTAGGTTTCATAAACTATTTTGTAGTTGTATTTTTTATTTTTTTTAGTTTAGTTGGTAGAAATGTAATTGTATATTTTGTTTTAGTTCATCACATTTGTTCCCCGAGTTTTTAAGTGGTCAAACTGTCAGTTCAACCCCGTCCCCCAAATGATTATTATTGTTTTATTATTTTAACATTGAGGACAATGTCAACCTCAAGTGTAGGGATGGGGAAAATTGAAAATTTTTAGCCCAATAGTACCTCGAAGAGTATTCAGAAACTTAACTTGTTAACTGCCACTTATTGCTATTAATGCCAAGTTAGAGGTTTTTGGTCATGGTTGGTTTTTCAGTTTCTCGATAGTTTTACCGACAAATGTTTTTAAAATGAGAAGTTGAAAATGGAATCATTTAGGCCGGGTATACATGTTTCATATCGGCAGCCCATATTTCCAGACATATTGTGAGATTAGCCCCTATACTTAATACACATATTATATAATAGATATAAAACATGTCTTGTCATTTCTTGAGGGAAACCGGTATGTTTTACAGAATTAGAACTTGCTTGTCACATGCTTTTCGAGATCTTAATACCACCACTTGTATGGAGATAAAGACTTTAGAAAACCCATTCCGTACATATTTTCCTCACCAAATAAATTCCTTACCCGACATTATCCCCTAGGAGCCCGTTCGGACCATATTCCTTTTTCGTTTGTTAAACTGAACATTACACACCATTTCAGCCTTGGCCTTTATTTTCTTTTTACCCGTGTGATGAAATCCAGTTTGTTATCGAGTTGTATATATTTCGAGTTGTACTTAGTCAGACGAGTTGTAAAGTTGTTAAGTTCTGAGTTGTAATTATCAGTCATTTCAGTTAGTATTGATGTAAAAAAAATTGAAAAATTAGGAAAAAGACAAAAATAAAGTATCAGTTAATATTTCGGTTGTAAATAGCAGTTGATTATGTAATTAGTTCGTTTGTATTCGTGAGCCTGTATATTGGTTTGTTTAACTGGGTTTCATCCGCCTGAGTCACTAAATAAGCCTAATCCGCACCCAAACCTAAGCCTCAGCAAAACCCTAGTCCGAGTCTTTATACAACCGGTGGTTAATGGGTGGAGATAAGACTGACCTACAAGCATATTAAGTTGTAACTCATATTAGGTATATTAAGGGCAGAGACATATACTGGCACATCTTTTGTCAGTCCAGATATTAAACCGAGTGGAGTGTTGATGGTGTGAGGGGTGTGAACATGTATGCTCTAACTGGAAACAAAGTACACTTGTATGGGCGATTCTATGGTTTTATGGTAGCATTAACTTTATTTGTGGGTTGTCAACCTAGAAAGTGTTAGTCTGGGAAACTGGGTATGACCTTAAACCTTGCTAGTATTAATGGTGATAATTGGTTGACCTATGATGGCGGTTAATGTTTACTTTAGAGTTTTGCTTGTGGGCAAGCAAAAGATAAGTGTGGGGATGTGATGTTCGGTTTATTTGTATATATTAAATTGTGTTAACGTACTTGTTTTACGTGTTTAGTTTAGGAACTTTGGTACTTCATACGTGTTTGTTGTATTTCAAGTCACAGGTACTTAACGCGTTTAATTTGGACCTGTACAAGCATGGAATGAAGACTCGGGATGTCCAGCACGCTTACCGAGGCAATCATGTGAAGTTGCTGAGAAATGAGACCCATCGCGTAGCGCGATGGGTGTTGAAGGTGGGGCATCGCGCTACGCGATGCCCTGTAAATGTCTGCGTTGACTTTTGGTCCATCGCGTAACGTGATGGACCAGGAGAGGAGGCCATCGCGCTACGCGATGGTCCCCAGAATCGTGAAAGTTAGGGTTTTGTTTTATATTACGTTTTGACGACCCTATACGGAATTCTTCACCTTCCTGGCAATTTCCAGAGCAGAAGATCAAGTCCCGATCATCCCCAATCATCTCTAAGTGTCCTACATGGCCTACCAGATCATAACCGAGGCCCGAGAGATGCCGATGCGCGGCTAGTTTCTTCGAGTCATGCCCAGGATGTATAGTTTGTAATGTTTTAGTTTATTTCTCATGTACTAGAACAAATAAATGCAATTGTTTTGATGTTAATCTATGAGTATTGATGTTTAGTATGTTCGTACAATCAGTCGGTTTAGGTTTATTTCGATCAGAACGATTAGTTTGTCGATTGCTATAATAATTGCTCATAGGATTGTTTGACCTGTTAATTGCAATAAAGCATACGTTTGCCCTTAGTTGAGTCACACTGGCAGGGACCGTTTGATAACCAGTGCCGTGTGTTAGCGAGCGTGGATACCTAAAGTTTAACCGGTTAGTCAGTCTGTAGTTGACACAAGATAGTTAATCTGTTAAGTTGCATGAGATTGCTGTTTGATTGCTTACTTGGATTTCTGGGTGTGATTTGCTTTGTTGATTGATTGAATCTTTGGTTATTTGTTTAGCTATTATAAAACCAAACTGTTTGCTAGTGTGATCAGCACTTTAATTGAATTACTTCATAATGCTAGGAATCATTTTCACTGCACACTGACCACATACTCCTAGTAGATACGATACCTGACTTACCCTAGCTGCTTAGGTTAATTAGGTTTTTGCATGACTCAAACGACGGTCATCAGAGGTTGAATGAATACGTGAAAATAAAATTGTTATTTATAATAATTTTTTCTTGTTTATATCTTCTTAGACCTATAGATTCGTTCATTAATTTTTATCGCATTCATCTCTTACACTGAAAAGTGTTTATAAATTGATTTAATAAAAAATGTAGATATGATTTCATTAAAAATATAGATGTTTTTATTATACTGATATAAATACCTGCATATTTTTAATATCTATAATTTAGGTAATTAGTTATTTAATTAAATGATGGATTAATATGTTTTGATTACACTGACATAAATAATTTTTCATTAAAAATAGGAAAATAGTTTCAGCGGAAAATTTTGGCTAATAAAGAATCTTTCAAATGGCATGGCATGTGTCCCCGTTATTTTACTTTATTACATCATTTTTCTTTTAAATCCATGACCTATTCTACATGAGATTTCAAGCTTAGCCAAAGTTAACCGATGAAAGCATAGTTTGTATTGATCATGTAAACTCAACTTGTGTCTCGATAAGTTAACTCATTTTCATAATTTTATATGCTTTTGTTTATACAAACCTCAAATTATAAATTATGCAAGTTTCATATAACACAATACACTTGGAGTGTGCAAAGTCGGTTTGGTTATGGATGCATATAATCATAACTGCCGAGCTTCAGCTATTGAAGATTGCTTAACCATAACCATAACCAAGGATATTGGTAAAGCATGGGTTGGTTAACGTTGGTTATGGGCTGGTTTCGGTTAAGTTCGGTTAAACTGTGCTTTGTTCGAGCTGAAAGTGGTTTCGTTATTGTGCTCCAAGCTCGGTTATGCAGGTTCCAAACTCGGTTATGGATAGTGTTCCAGCTTGAAATCAAATGTTCGAAGTTGGAAATGGAGGTTTAGAAGTTGGAAAATCACAAACATACAAGGTTCATTTTGGTTTCGGTTAAAGTCGCTTAACAAAGACACGTTAACCGTAACCATAACCAAATAGCCAATTAATCAGATAAACTTATCAAATACACTAACAATTTATTTTAAGCTATTGTGTTTTATAATTGGTTGTTAAAATTAATGCATTATTTTAGTGTTGTATTGTAAATCTCGTACTCAACCACTTGGGTAGTCAAGGCCGGTATAACAACATTAAGCACATATATGTCATACATTATTAATTTATTATCAGCATATTGTCAAAGTTTTATAACAAGACCACACCATTACCTACCTATTTCCTAGTATGGCACCAGTGTGGTCACCAAATGCGTTGAAGCAGCGAACATAATCTTTATATAAAGTAACAGTGTAAAGTGGTGGTTCCAATTCGTTCACCAAGTGTTTTGCGGGTTCAATGATGCAATCAAGAGATGGGTTTACAAAGGTTGCAATGCTTAGTCTTGTCTCATTTATACGAGTCACCACCCGATGTTTAGCACTTATAAACTTTTTGTTGCTAATTATCTGTAAAAATAAAAATAAACTTAAAAATGCCTCGTGAACTTTATTGACAATGTTATGTTTATATATATACAACGAGCAGGGGCTAGTTGAGTATTTTTTTTTTTGGTACGGATCCTAACGGATTGAATGCTGTAAGATATTGATAAAATAATGAAAACTTTGTCCAAAATGGACCTAGTGTAAGTACAATTAAATTGGTAGAAATTGCCTACATACCACTACAATTCGTGTATGGACTTGTGTGTTACTTGTATTACTTGCACGATTGGGAAGCCTCATTAACTATGATCATACGCCCCCCTTTGCACTCTGGTCCATTTTTATCGAGTGGAAAAGGGCCTCATTATCCAAGTACGTTGGTTGTTACCAATTGGAAAGGACCTTACTTGCGCGATTATCCAAGTACGTTGGTTGTACCAACTGGAAAGGACTTACTTGCTCGTTTATCACATGTCTATGAATTGTATGGTTTTTATGTACGTATTTAAACTGTGGAAACTCACCAGCTATATTTATAGCTGACCATATTTTATACATATGTTACAGGTACCGTGATTAGAGGATGAAGGACTAGAAGACGCTTAGAATACCGAGGTTATTTAATAAACGAGACATTTGTTTTGATTATTGTTTATCTTTGATTTAAACTCGTATTGTTTACTTGATTGAACTTGTGTACTTGGCTATTTAATGAATTAATGTTATTATGGTCACTTAATAGTGCCACGTGTGTTTGAGCAATCTGTACGTCACACTCGGGCATTTTCGCTTAAGCCGAGGTGTTACACTGTGCAAGCTGAAAGAAGAGCTGACTCCTTACCTTTAAGAAGCTTAAGCTTCCCCAGAGAAGCTTCCGACTATCTATAGAAGGAGCATTTCAGCCAAAGGTATTCTCCATTCTCATTCACTCTATTCTCTCTTAACTCTCTCTTTATACTCCTACAATCTTATCATCGTGTTATATCATTGATTCTCACACCGGAGATTGATCGTTGGAGACCCCCTTCTACGGCGGTCTAACCGGTCGTGTTTTCTTTGATTCTTAGCAGGCAGAGAAGCTCTGGTAGGGATACACTCTTAGACCCCTATACTCTTGTTGTTAGCTACGTCGTTGTAGAAACAAGTGGCGCCCACCGTGGGGCTGCACTACTTAGAACAAAGATACTTGTAGTTTCAGTTCCATTGTTCTCAAGTATTGTTCTTTCATGGTTGAAAAGAGTAATCTCGGCAAGAGTATTTCTCCAAACGATGATCGGCCACTTGATAACTCCTCCCCGGAGGAAAATATCGGTTGTTGTTCGCCAGAGATGAGCAGGCCGACGGCTACTCGTCACAATCTTTTGAGTTCCAAACACCATCTTCGACTAGAAGTGAAATCTTCTTTTCAAATGAGTGATTTTTTACTTCCGGGGAGAGGATAGATATGACGTCGGTCGGTGTTAAACGGAACTTCCTCCAGCTCAGAGAGCTGATGAATAATTATGCTCAAGAGGAGCGAGCTAAGGGGTGATAAGGTTAGATTATACCGCGGAACCTGAAGTCACACTCTCCCCCATGCCTGGTCCATCAAACACGAGCACACCTTCTCCATCAAGGAGAAACGCTCAAGGACTTAGTAGCTCAAAAATCGAGGAATATGAAAACATGAACTCTCCTCGAGAAAGGGTAAGCCTCACAACTTCACTCATATCTCCCGACGGAGCAGGAAAGTACACCATCGAACTACTTTTTCAAAGCTCACCTGTTGTGGTACCTCCCCCAACGAGCACCTCCTTGGCAGAAGCTCTAATGTCACTACCTCTTGAAAGCAGCATGATGACGTCATCCGTAGTAGAAGCTACTTGCTCCATGCCTCAAGCTTACCTACAACCAGGTCTCATGCTGCTCTTCATGACGTATCTTCATATCGCTGCACTCATGATGTCTCAATGCGGATAACCTTGGCCGGGAAGCCTACAGTGGCAAGCTTCTCAAGGCTTCCCAGCCACAAGCCAACCTGTGGTTACTCAGGTTCCAAGTATTGTTGCCAACAGCACAGGTGACTTAAAACAATCTTACCAGCCATACAAGCCTTCAACCTTATCATGCTTCTCTGAGCAAATAGCCAAATTTTTATTCCAAACTAAGATCAAAATGCCAGCAAACATAAAGACTTATGACGGAACTAAAGATCCTAAAGACCATCTTCAGATCTTCACGGAAGCAACTACTGTTGAAAGGTGGAATAATGAAGAATGTTATCACATGTTCATGAAAACCTTAATAGGACCTGCCAGGCTTTGTTTCAATTCTCTTCTATCAAGAAGCATAGCTTCCTTCGATGATTTATACCAAAGTTTCCTAACCAACTTTACCCAGCAAATAAGGTGCACCAAGGACGCTGCGGTCCTACATCAGATCAGGCAAAAAGAGCATGAGGATATCTAAATCTTCATGGAAAGATACAAGAAAGAATGCTTGAACTACAGTGGTGCTTCAAAAAAGATGCGCATTTCAGGATACAGGAATGCTATCAAAGCAAAGAAGCTTGTGAGAAGGTTACGTGAGAACATTCCCCAAACCATGAAGGAAGCCTTCGAAAGAACAGAAGCTTACCTCCGAGGGAGGAAGCTCTGGACAACCAAGAAACGAGAAAACATGACCCCGGAAGCTGGAGGAATCACTCTTCAGAAGGGAAGATGCCTCGATTCCAGTCCTTTGTCGAGAAACATCCACAAAAGCACAACGAGCATAGAAGATCAGACGACAGAAGCCGTTCTTCTTGCCAACAAAGACCTCAAGAGAAGGATAAACTGAGCTTCTCGGTTCTAACCAAAACTCCACAAGAGATTTGGCAACCGAGGAAGTTAAACATAACTTTCGTACTCCTCGCCCGTTATTTAAGCCGGCAAGCAAACGTGATGCAGGCAAGTTTTGTGCCTTCCACAATGACATTGGCCATCACACCAATTACTGCTTCCAACTGAAGAAGCGTATTGAAGACGCTGTCCAGAGTGGTGAGCTAGCTCACTTGCTTAAAGATCCAAAAGAAGGTAAAGGGAATTGAAAGAAAGTATTCAGAGTAAACAAGATTCAGGTCTGTAACAAGAGGCAATGAACACTTGCCTAGAACCAACAAAGCATATGCTTCCCTCCGATTGACCCTCACCACAAAGTCATGACTCCACTCATAGTGGAAGCTGAGCTGAATGGCTTCCCTATAGATGGAGCTTACATGGACTGCGGGGAAGCAACAGAGGTGATGTATGAAAGATGCTTCTTTCAAATCCCTCAAGAAATCAAGAAACAGCTCCAACACATGGAGAATTCTCTTAAAAGCTTTACTGGAGAAAAGGTGATTCCACTTGGTAAGCTCACTTTAGATGTCCAATTTAAGGATGGAGACCTTTCTCGAGTAGAGAAGCTTACCTTCACAGTGGTCAGATATCCTTCTAATTGTAACATACTCATCGGTAGAACGGAAATAGCCATTTTCGATGCAGTAGTTTCTACAGCTCATGGTATGATGAAGTTCCCAACCACAGGAGAAATAGCTATTTTGGTCACAACACCCGAATCTTTACTCATAGCAGCTACTGAAGAGTCCTGAAAACTTGATGAAGACATGGAAGATAGCCTTGTACAGGAGATAAGCATCAACCCAGCTTACCCTGAACAAACAATCAAAGTCAATAGTAAGCTTCCCTCCCAACTATGAGTAAACTCATAACTCTTTTGCAAAATAGTAAAGATGTTTTTGCATGGTGTCCAAATGATATGACAGGGGTTCCAATGGAATATGCTGAACATTCCTTGAGCATCTCACCCACACATAAGCCATTCAATCGAACAAAAGAAGCTTGGAAGCTGAAAGAAGCTTAGCTGCCTGCAAAGAGGTAGACAAACTTGTCAAAACTGATATTCTCCAAGAAGTAAGATACCATTCCTGGATTACAAACCTGGTTATGGTCAAGAAGTCTGATGGATCTTGGAAAACGTATGTGGACTTTAAGGATCTTAACAAAGCTTGTCCCAAGGATAGCTACCCCTGCTGGAAATTGATTGGAAGGTAGACTCCCTCACAGGCTTCCAGTACAAATGTTTCATGGATGCCTACAAGGGCTACCATCAGATCCTGATGAAGGTCAAAGACGAAGAGAAGACAACATTCCACACCAACAAAGGGATCTTTTGCTACAAGAAGATGCCCTTTGGATTAAAGAATTATGGGGTTACATACCAATGTCTGATTGACAACACCTTCTCTGAACAAATCGGAAGAAACATGGAAGCTTATGTTGATGACCTGTTCATAAAGAGCTAAAGCGAAGAAACAATGATGAGTGACATTGAAGAAACCTTCCAAAACCTTAGGAGCATCAACATAAAGCTCAATCCGGTCAAATGGTCTTTCGGTTTTAAAGAAGGTAAATTCTTGGGTCACCTGATTGATAAGCAAAGCATAAAAGCTAACCCAAGTAAGTTACAAGCTATTCTTGACTTGCATTCTCCAAAGATAAAGAAAGATGTCCAAAGCCTCAATGGTAAGATTGTTTCCCTCAAACGATTTCTTTCAAAATCGGTAGAAAAATCTTTACCTTTCTTTAAACTTTGAAAAACTGCAATGACAAGAAAGACTTCTAATAGACTAGTGAGGCAGAAGCTGCCATCCTAGACTTAAAGAAGCATCTAGCTTCCTTATCTGCTCTGACAGCTTCTCAAGCAGGAGAGAATTTATCTTTCTGCAGAAATGGAAGCTATCAGCTCTGTGCTTGTGGTCAAGTGAGACAAAGGCCAGGCTCCAGTGTATTTCATCAGCAGGGCGCTAAGGGAAGCTGATCTGAATTACACGTCTATTGAGAATCTCATTCTAGCACTCGTTCACACAGCTAAGAGGCTAAGACGATACTTCCAAGCTCATCAGATAAAGGTGATCATAACATAAGACCATAAAATAAGGAATCTTAGGAATAAAGAAGCAGCAAGCACAAGCTGCCAGGCAGGGAAGCTAGAAGCTTCCAGTTTAGGATTCCTAAGTTGACCAGGAAGCTCATGCTATAGTAAATGACAGAAAAGTCATGGCTGCCAAAAGTCTGACACCTACCACAAAGTAAAAGCAACTACAAGACAAACAAAAGCTGTAAAAGAGTTGCACAGAAATGGCATACACTCAGTCTACACAAGCTGAAAGAAGAGCTGACTCCTTACCATTAAGAAGCTTAAGCTTCCCCAGAGAAGCTTCCGACTATCTATAGAGAAGCATTTCAGCCAAAGGTATTCTCCATTCTCATTCACTCTATTCTCTCTCAACTCTCTCTTTATACTCCTACAATCTTATCATCATGTCATATCATTGATTCTCTGTAACATTTCGAAAAAAATTCCATATTTATTTTGGACCAAAGATGTAAATTTTGAAAGTTAAGGGACTAAAAATATTTTTAAGAAAAGTAATAGGAAAGAAATAAAACAAGGAAAAATAAGACATCTTATGTTAAGGAAGATCAATCCCACATGGAAAGTTGGATATTCCACATGGGTATAAATAAGGAAAAGAAGTTCATCCCACATGGAAACAAGAAAGAAAATGGAAGCTTTTTATAAGGAAGAGAGTTTCCATAGTAATATTCTTATGTGGCTAACCACTCTCCAAGTCCTAGCGGAGGGTGCACGCACGGACTCGGACTCGGACACGGACTCGGACTCGAGCAATGGGCGTAATGTGGCATTTTGATGGCGCTCTTAGCACTTCGCACGCTATCATCGCCGCGAGCCGCATAAGGGCCGCTTTAGTATTTTTGAAATATGGAAGATGGACCAAGAATGATGAGTTAACAAAGTCCAGTGGTTGAAAATAAAAGTTTTGGTTTTCTAGACCCATCGCGCTACCCGATGGGTAAATCAAGCTGATCATCGCGCTACGCGATGGTGTTTCCCAGAAGTTTAGAAAAAGGGGCGTCGCGCTAAGCGATGATCCAGAAGGAAGGGGGTATCGCGCTTCGCGATGACCCGGTTAAGTAACCGGATCCACGTGTTAACACGTGGCAGATTTTGGTGAATTGCGGCATCGTGCTACTCGATGGCCGAGGGGAAAGCCTCGTCGCGCTACGCGATGGTGGCGAAATTATGCCTATAAAAAGGAGCTACGTGTTTGAAGGCCGTTCATCCCACAAACACTTTCCATTACACACACATAACCTTGGGAAGCGTGCCCGACCATTGTGAGGTTCTAAGGTCCTGATTTCTCAAGAAACGTGCAAGAATTTGGGGTTTAAACGCCCTGTAGATTGGTTAAGTGAGTTAGAAGCAAAGTTCTGACGGTTCAAGCTATAGAACGCGATAGAGAGTAGAAGTGTTGCTCAATCAATCTTAGGCGTATAACTCAGAATACCCGTGTGAGGTAGGGGTTCTGCTTAAGTATTATTTTATTATTATAATGGCTTGGACCATAGTCGGGGGTATAGCCCGAACCTTGATCACTGTTAAGTACAATATGATTTTCAAAAGTAAAGGTTATAGTTAAAATATTTTTTCTTTATGATTAAGAAAAGTAAGGAATAAAATAATATTTCTTTATGATTAAGAAATGTATGCAAAGGTTGTAATTAAAATTAATGTTTCTTCTTGAAGAAGAAACCCAGTATAGATGTTTCTTCCTGAAAAAGAAACATAGTATATGATTAATAAATAGACAAAGGGGACTTAAGGTCCAAATGTTTTATAGAAACAAATGAATTGTCAATGTTAAAGCTATACAAAACAGACTGTAGGTCTGAACCTAGATCGTTGATCTAGATATTTATACAAAGGTTATTCTCGTACTATAGGTTCGAGATAGCAAGAATGCATAAATCAGTAAAGATACACTGATCAAGAACAAAATGTGAATACGTCCAACCTTTTTATATGTTTTTGACGTGAATACGTCTATGTACTGTTTTAAAGATTTACTATGGAGGGTTATCCATAGATAAAGAGTCGGAAAAGATTTGTATGAGGATTGGTACGAATCCTCTATGTTTATGAAATGTTTACTCTTATAAACTATGGACTGTTATCCATATGTAAAGAGTTATGAAAGTATTTGCTTGAGGATTGGTTCAAATCCTCTAAAAACGTTTTGATACAAGATAGAACTAAACACTCAGGCTAAAATACATGTGTCTGGATCCTTACATATCTGTAGTGGGCACACTACAGACATGACCATGAGGCAAGTGACTGTCTCTAGGGCGAGTGAAGTCCAATTATGTGGTCTATGGGTATTTTTAGTTCCGATGAGATGGGATTGAGACCCACTGAGTCGTTGAACGCTATTGGTGTTGTATCATAACGAACATGATTTGTATATGATTATGTATGATGAAGTATGAAAACCTTTTTGTTGAGTCAGCATTATTCACCAGCACATAGCTGACGTATTTTCCTCACATTTCAGGGAAACAGTAAAGGTTAAAACAAAACAAGCAAGACAGAATAGAAGATTGGGGATATAGTCATTAGAGGTGATCTGATGGCTCAGATATTTAATTCCAAATATTATAAAGAATGATACTTTCAAATGACAAGGTATTTGAAATATATAACGGGTATTAAATCCCGAGTTTTCAAAATAAAGATATTTTATTCAAAAGACTTCCGCTAAAAGAACGTAACTCTGATATATTTACAAAACAGGTACCAACTATTGGTCATACACCTAGGCCCTAGGGCGGGGTGTGACATTCTCACGCCGGAGATTAATCATAGGAGACCCCCTTCTACGGCGGTCTAACCGGTCGTGTTTTCTTTGATTCTTTGCAGGCAGAGAAGCTCTGGTAGGGATACGCTCATGGACCGCTATACTTTTGTTGTTAGCTATGTCGTTGTATCAACATTAATACAAGTGGTGAAACTTAAAACTGAAATATGGTTAGGTAGTATGTGAATCAACGAATGTGCCAATATCTGGAATCGTCTCGAGAAAAGGAGGGCGGTGTGTGATATAGAGGGAGATTGATGATAAGAGAGATGATATCGTCAATCACGACTGGAAGGGATGTGAAAAGCATCACACTTATAACGTAAGAGTAAAAAATTCAAGCTTAAATGATGAACTCTGAATAAAAAAATGTATTTAGAAGTTACTTAATTGGCTTATAATACGTTGACTGGTATTAGTATTTACATAAATGAAGTCTTTTTTAATTATTTTTATATATTTGGAGAACAACCTTAAATAAGCCTAAGCTCTACTCGAGCTCGTTTAGTACCTTAAATGAGCCAACACTCGTGTCAAACTCAGCTGTAAAGTGTTAACTTAATACGTAGACGTCCAAAAGATGTCAAACTTAAACTTACACAAGGCTCAGCTAGCCTAAACGAGCTTCCCATACAAAGCTCTAGCTTGGGCTCGATAACTAAACAGCTTCATTTCGGGCTCAAGCTTGGATCGAGCTTGACTTGTTTCAAGTTTTTTGTCTATCCAAGATCAAGCAGCTCGCGAGCAACTCGGCTTATTTACACCCCCAATTGTGGTCCAATGGTTGACCTTAATTAGTTGATTATTTGGAGATGCTTACAATGTTGGAAAGATGTCTAAATATTAATACGCTTTAAATAACATGTAAGTGACATATTGTAAGTCAATCACCATGATTTGGGTCGGATTTACTAGGGGTAGTCTGAGCTCCCTCTTAACTTTGTCGACGAAGTGTAAATATTTTAGGTTTTAAGCATTAGCAGGCTCGACCCAAGAAGAGGACAGGGGGGCTCAGGCCTAAGGGGAGAGTGGGGGGGCTCAGGCCCCAGGCCCACTCCCCCTCAAGGACCCATAGGTTTTTAAAAATACTTATATATATGTGTGTGTTTTTTGGACAAGGCCTATCACTCCCATCATTTTACAATTATATATAACAGTAATAAATAAAAATAATAACCGGCTAGTTCAATCAAATGTTGCTCCCCCTTAAGGGCCCATGTGTTTTTATTGTAATGTTTGAGGGTTTTTAGGTATCTGTATTTCATATTGTTTAATTAAATCTATTAATTAGTAAAACATCGGTCAATTCATTAGATATTTTATGTTAATTTTTTTTATTCAGATATTATCCCCTAAAGCTAAACATTTATCCGTCAGTCAAAAATGTAGAAATTGAAAAATATAATATTTAAGTAAGCGCAAATAGATAAAAATGTGAAGATACATATGTTTTTAGGGTAGCAGACGAGCAACAATGTTCTAAGAAAGACTCGACGGATTGATGATTATTACTATTTAGAACGACGTTTTAGAGATCATGGATCATTAAAAAAATGCTTGAGGAGCATCGGATTCGTTTAAGTATTTTAGCTAGATCATTTTGCTAAAAAAATTTTTGTTTCATTATTATTATTATTATTATTATTATTATTATTATTATCTAAAATATATAAGAGTTTTTTACTTTGCATTTTAAGACCTTTTGTTTTTTATGTCCCAAGCCCCGAGTTTTTTTGGATTCTCGGGGACGGCCCTGAGCATTAATTGTTATGAGTTTAACCATTTATCCATTTAGGTATGCCTACTATAGCAAACATGAATTTATCCATAAATTGGAAGCTAATAATAAATTAGTATAATTGAGAACTTTGGTGCCGCAAAGTTTTTTAAGGTTATAACTTTTACTATTTATATGATTACTTTTATTCAAATGATTGAGTTAGTTTGGTGGTTGATGAAATGCATTTTAATTCTTGCTATATTAAATGGCCCAAGTTCAAGTCTCTATTGTAGCACATTTTCTTTTCTTTTCTTTTTTTCTTTTTTTTTTCCTTTTTTTTTTGCTTTTCTTTGTATCCATCTATGTATTAATTGTTGTATTAGCTTTTTTAATTATGTTTTATTTGTTTTTTTCTTTTGTATAAGACCAAATTATTTTTTAGGTTTAGTTATCGTACATGTAATGAATCTAATTGATGCCGATAGAATTCGTATCGAGTCGGCTTAATGCTTTGTTTTAATCCCGTAGACTCACCACACGGAATCGACAACGGTCGGGTTTTACCAATGCTCGAGTTTTACCGACCGACGCCACCCCATTGGTTCACCTCATTTTTTATAACGTTTTGTTTTATATTTGGTTTTAATTCCGATACAATAATGCGCCACCGAATTCGCATTGGCTTACTGGTTCAACGCTTGGGTTTTACCACCGTTTGAGTTTTACCGACTTGCCTGGCGCAACGCGCCGGGTTAAAAACTAGTTTTAGATAAATTTGATGTCAAGTTATCTAAATGGAAAGCAAATACGTTGTCCTTTGGTGGTCGCTGGACACTTGTTAAGTCAGCGTTAGGGAGTTTGGGAGTTTATTAGAATCTAAAAGAAGAATATTTCTTTGGGGTGGGAATGAAGAGAAAATAAAATAAGTTGGATTGCATTGTAGAAAATTTTACTCAATAAAGATAGGGGTGGTTTAGGGGTTAGGAGTTTAAATGCAACCAATGTTGCCTTGCCTGCTAAATGGTGGGCACGTTACAAGAATGGGACATCCATACTATGTGTGAAGATTATTTCGGCTGTGCATACAACTCCTCAAACGAGGGGTATTATTCCAGTGAAAGAAATCCCTATGTGGAATATGGAAAGGAATTAGAGAGGTGGAACAGTAGGAGACATTAGGTAATTTGAAGAATGTTGGAAGACTATGGGTTCAATTGGGAATAGGGGATAAAACTCAGTTCTGGATAGATGTTTGGATCGGGAATCGACCGATATGTGTATTGTTTCTATTATTGTTTGCTTTGAAGAAAATGAAGTATATCATGGTCAAAGATTGCTACAATTGGGTGAATAATCTTATACAATGGAATTGGAGATGGAGCAGGACGCCGAGATCATCCCTTGCCAGAATTGAATTACAAACTTGTTTGATAATGATTGCAGGTTTGATTGTTACTTTGAGCCCGGATAAATGGTTATGGTATGAGGCTGATGGATCCTTATATGATTTTTTGGTAAAGAATTTGAGATGGGAATTAGATAGTCGGTGTAATCAAGTGATTAATGGGACCTTTTGGTTAAAGTCGCTACCTATAAGGTTATAAAGGTTAATTGTTTTACTTGGAGGCTTTTATTGGATCGTATAGCTACAAAGCATGCCCTTATGGTAAGGAGCGTTAATATAGGTGATGATTTATGTGTGTTTTGTGGTTTGCATCTTGAACGCCGGAGCATCTTATGGTTCATTGACAATTTGCAAGATGGGTTTGGGCAATTGTTCATAATTGGGTGAATTTACCGGTCACTAGTGGGTTTCAAACGGTGAGGATATTTTTGAGCTTCCAGGTAAAACATATAATATAAGGAATAAGGAGGAGTGTTTGGCCATACAAGCTATTCCGGTTGTTACATGTTGGTTGATTTGGAAAGCTAGAAATTATAGAATTTTTTAACAATAAAGTATCTTGGTGAAAAATTTGGTGTATGAAATAAAAACTACCTCTTTTCTATGGGTAAAACATCGAAGTGAGAAATCGAGTTTAGATTAAGAGAACTGGAGTAAGTTTGACTTTATTGATTTTCCTTTGTAATTAATGTTCTAGATGTGGTACTTTGGTTGTTTGTCTTCTCTTCCTTGTATATTCAGGATACTTGCTTTTTTGTTATAAAATTTGGTTGTTCAAAAAAAAAAATTTGTTATGAAACTGGTATGTATTATATTTAGCAGTTTGAAATATCAAGTGAATGTGTGAGAGTGGTTATTAAGCATTTCTAAGAATCGTGTAGGCGTAGACTCAAGTTCCAATCCTACTTTCTATTTATTCATTCTTTCTATGTTTTTATTCTTTTTCAAAGTTGATATGCATTCGCTATAAAGTGTTTCCAAAAGTAGTCATCAGCTATCATTTGCACCCATTTATAACCTTCAAAAACCAAATTGATCCATTAACTATAAATTGCTTGCAAAATTAGAATACTCTTAGAGTCTTAGGTCCATAAAGATATCTTTTGGGCTACTCCTGGATTTTCTTTTTAGATCCGTCACTGCCCATGAGCATACCGTACATTGGGCTTGAAAATTATACCTCCAAAGTTATGATTGTACGTCGTCTATACGCCAAGAATTGGAATATTGTATGTTATCCGTCGTATGGTATGTTGGCTCAACATTTTCACGTGGTTGTTTTGAAGTCATGTATCTACCTCATGTACCATAGTTTGCATTTTCACTTATATAATGTTTAATATATACTTTCAGGTAAAACACATCAAACGGAAGGTTAATCAAGATTGTGCCGAAAACGGGAATCACTTAACAGTTAACACCGTAGTTGTTAAGATCGGTTGTCAAGTGTCTAATAAATATATTTTTGTTATCAAACAATGCTTATTATATGAAGAAACTGTAAGTTGAACTGTTGAAGTCACCTTTATGTGACTGTACTTATGGAAAAAAAAAAGAAAAAGAAAAAAGAAAGAAAGAGAAAAAAAAAGGATTGCTCGGATATAGTATATCATATCTAGTTTTAAAAATAGTACATGTCATAACTTTTACCATTAAACCCTATAAATATATGATGAGATAAAATTTCAAATTTTATAGATAATATGTTTTACGAGGAAGCTAGATAGTTTATCCATCTCATATGTGTGATGATAAAGTTTTAGTTCGGGTCTTGATCTTGAATGCAAGATCACGTCATGAATTTCTTTTGTTCCATTCAATCCCATGTCACACTTTAACGAATTGTTAATATAAATAAAAAGATAGTTATAAATTAAAGAGAGGTTGTGATCATTTGATTAGTAATTAATTTTTATTAAATAATTAATAAGCATGCAACGAATAATCGCACAAACTAACCATTTCTTAGCATTTTCCTCAATCAGACTCGTATTATTTTATTTAAGTTAGTTAAATACAATTTTGAATAAAATAACTATCATGTGTGTTGTAGGAAGATTCTATATGTTGGTTTGATTGAAAATGTTATTGCACATTTCGTTAATTTAAAATGTTAATATTTAAACTCAGATTTCAAGAGTAAAAATCATAAATCCCTCCAATATATTTTAGCCTATTTTAAAAATTAAGGATCCTTCATGGATATATTCCTATAATACGTGTGCATACTTGAAGATTGTAGCATTTGTACCCTTGGTCATCCTTCATAAATTATATGGTCTTTATTGCTTCTATAATATATGATTGTTTATTGGATTACATCGAAACAGAAGGCAAGCGGGCAACAAGCTGCAACCGCTACCCCTTTTTGAATCGCAAAACATTTTTACAACTATCTAAAATGTTAACTTGTGTATAAATTAACCCACGAAAATAATCCGACAAAAATCAGAAACTACGTATTTTTCTTTTGGATTTCATGATCGTAATTCACTGGTAATACGACAGATTTTTTCCGTCGATAACACAAGTCTTAGGGAGAAGAATGTCTATATATCGAGATAATGTAGATACGATGCATGTGAATGTGTGATTAACAAGATATTATTACTTTTCAAGTTTGTTATGTTAATTTATACACAAGTTAACATTTTAGATAGTTGTAAAAATGTGTTGAAAAAGTGCATTGATCATTGAACTAGTCACGCTACTAGTGCACGGGTTGGAATTCAGTGAACCGTTTGAATGGACTCAATAGTATATTTGGATTGCGTCATTGTTAATTTATTTTGTTTTAAATGTAATAAAGCTTAAATTATATATCCTTATTTATCTTTAATAAAAGAATAAAAAATTAATTATAAAAAAATAATAATAATAAAAATAAAGTGCTTTAGTTATCTTAAAAACTGCAATCATCGTCTTTCTAGATTAATTGATGAAACACTTTCAAATTTAAATCTCATGATATTGTTAAATAATTTATGATAAAAGCAAATTCTCAGCGTGACTAATTTGAAGAGAAATTCTAAAAATGGTCCCTTCAACTTTATCTTCATGCATAAATTAGAAAGTTAACTATGAGATCAAACAACCCAATTAAAACTTGACACGTGGCTCTCAATCTCATCATCACAATGAGTTTGAGACCAATTCACATTCTAACCTTAAAATCCTCTAATGCTCCTTCATTGTAATCTTTCTTCACTTCATAGGTTTTAAGAAATTCTCTAAATGGGAAAGCTCGATATAGCGCAAGATTGGATTCGCTAATAAGAGCTTTAGCAGGTTCTATGATGGTGTCGGGTTTCGGATTTATAGAATAGACAATTGATGTGCGATGATTGTTGAGTTCGTGATCGCTCTGTGTTCAGGACTTATTAACTTTTCATTGCTGATAACCTGCATTTTAATTAGTAAACATATAAAGGAAATTAAGAGAAAAAGTATTCCAGATACTAAAACAACACCAAAAAATAAAACACAGTTCAAAAAAGAGAGATATAACAATACTACATTCAAAATAAAAATAAAGATAAGAACTGTATGATTTTAAGATATATTCTTTTCTAAACAGTTTGATTTTAAGATATATTCTTTTCTAAACAATGACACAAAAGGTAACTAACCTGGGCTTGGTGACCAAGAATAACAACAAAGGCATTATGAATGGGCTGAACCCCAGCCCATTCTCCCTTTCTAAACACTTGAAGCCCATATATTTCATCTCGAAGAAGGAAGGTGATGAGATTAGCATCAGTGTTTAG